>NW_026919319.1:0-15245 GCF_032062105.1 Saccostrea cuccullata
TTAAAGATATTTGTTTTAGGTAAAGGACTACCAATTAAACTGTTATTGATAAAGTTTTATTTGCTAAATTTAGAATTGAATAAAAAAAATAAATAAGCAAATAAAGATTATGCAATAAATATTTATACTTAAAATGAAGATAATCTCAGCGTCCATAATAATATAAATATATTAAAGTTAAAAGTAAATACCATATCATACTTGTAATTACAAATATAATAAGGTATGTAATGGGTAAAAATGTGACGCAGACATTCAAACAGAAACACAGATCCTGGAGTCGTGTTTCTTGTTGTCTTTATATAAATAAATTTAAAGATAATATCCACTTCACAGAAGTGCATTTCTACCGTAAAGGAAATCATAATTATAATGTGTTATTTTTACTCCATGTTACAGTGTACCATTACCATTTTTCCGTTGCAAACATTGCTCTAAATTTGCCTAATCACCGTTCTGTTTAAGAAATTCAGCTGTGCTAATTGAATTCATCCCGTTGATAAATTTGCCCACTATTGAGTTGTTTTGGCTGTTAACTTTCTAAGTTAAAATGTATTGTCTGTTAAATTGTGTTCGAGTTACCTCTTTTACTGAATTTGTTAAAATACCAATTTAATGCTTTTTTTTTCATTTTGAAATACATGTAAAAGGTATCCGACTTTAAAAGAAACAAATCGAAAATTTTGACGGTAATTGGACAATACCAATGAGGAAAATTTTTAAGCAGTAAAAAGTGTCGCCCTTTAAAGGATTCATTATACTGTGACCGTTAATGACAGTATACGTAGCAAACATCATTATATGTTTGAATGTTTACCTTTGACAACAAGAATAACACCATTTTGTGTTCGTGAATTTTCAACACTGTACCCCACGCTATAAAATCCTGCGTCCTCCGTTGTCACATTTTCTATTTCAAATAGGATGTGATTTTGAATATAGCGAGGTTTGTATGGAGAACCACTTTCATACCGAACATCGGGAATAATTGTGGCTTCTTCTTTTGAGTTTAACCTATACACCTTGTAAACAACGTTTTCTGGTGTATGAGGAATAGGTAGTGTTATTTCCACTCTCCCTCCTTCTTCTGTCTTTTTTCCTAAAAGTTATGGAAGTTAAATGACGGGAAAAATTCTAAAATACTTTTATCTTTTTCAGATGTACAAAGATTTTAATGATGGATTTAATAGCCAGGAAGAGATACCGTTTAATTTGGTTGGGGACATTGATGTAAGGTTTTGAAACCGTAAAGCGAATCCAAGCAAGGTTACATCAATATGACTTTGGTAGTTTTCAAAACGTTATCTAATTTATTTTTCATTGTTATAGGGAATTAAAGCATATTGATGTCGTAGGAAAAGCAACTTATTTTCTATAAATTAATTTTCTATATAATAAAATGACGCAGCACCATGAAAATTAAATGGTTCAATAATAAACTTATGCCTGTATTCCAATCTGCTTTCATGATACTGATAACTGATAGTTACACGCACTAAGATGTTGACAACATTGTATCTCACGACATAGGCCACAGTGACCTGCCCGTCATATTCTCTGGTAAACCCTTGATTGTGTCCATCAAGTGTGAGACTAACGTCTTGATAATCTGACACTTTAGTCCAGGTAAACTTTAAATCCCCATTCACAAAATGAGATGCAATTGAAAAACTTGCTCCTTTGAAGAAAAAAAAACAAACCAAAAATCAGAAGGTGAATCTAAAGTATGCTACATTATCAAAAAAAAAAAAAAAACAAAAACAAAAACAAAAAAAACAAACAAAAAAACGAACTTAAAAAAACTTTGCAATGAACTTAGTCCATTAATTAAAAAAAAAAAAAGATCAGAAAAAGTGGATTTCAAAACTCATTTAAATCCAAAAAAATGTTGATTCTTTCAATGGAAACCACAAATTTCTACAAAAATTAATTTAATCATATTTAACAGATCAATAAACTCATTTTTTTTAAATCATAGAGATACCGGCTGAAGCTTACCTTTCAAAACTTGTTCCAGGATAACAAACAGTGAAATAGAATATTCCATGGGTGTATGTTATTTATCTTCAAATCAATATGGCTATAGCTATTCGTCTTTGTGACATGATGAAAATGATTGTAAGGTTTAATGGTTTGATTTTATCACAAAAGAGCACGATACGGAAACGGTTTAATTGCGATTATGTTAAAAATATTTATTTACTTCCTATTTGTAATTGGTTAACAATTATAAATATATAGCAATGATAACTTGTAAACCTTAAAAAAACGTTATAATTTTTCCAAATGTTTGTTAATTATTTTCAAATCTTAATAGATATACAAGCAGTGTATAAATTGCATATTTTGTGAATAAGGAAATTATCCTTGTACTCTGTTTGGTGCATATTCATTTTTTTATATGAGGGAAAATATTAAAGTAAGAAAATGACATTCTTGAAACGTTGAATATTGGTTAATATATGTTTGGATGTTGACTTTAATTAATATGTAAACAGCCAATTAAATAGTGGATTAATTTACGTTGTTTTTGAGGCATGAGGTTACCGATGAATTTGTTACCACCACAAAATTAAAAAAAAACAAACAACAATCATTGGCATTATTAATAAACCTTCTCCGACCACGAAATCAAGTCCCCACAAACCAAAACTTTTTTCTCAAACTTCAAAAATGTTACTCAACGACAATATGATTTTACAGAAGTTTCAAAATGAATTGTCTTTTAAAAGTCGAAATGTAACTAAATTAAATATTAAACTCAAATTGAATTTCCAGCACTATTTAAATAATGAATCCTAGTCCCACACTTCCTTGAGGATTTAGGTTTGAAACCGACTCCATATGCTGGTTATGGACAATATCACTACATATTGACACTTTAAATTTCCTTTCCCAAGACTTAACTATAAGTAATATAATCCTTGTATTTTCATAATATATTTTTAGGGAGTGGGATGGGGAAGGGTAGGAGTATGGGGTATGACGATGATCAACGGTTTGACGTGCATTCATATGACGTTAAATGCTTTCAAGTCAATTTATTGAATTCTAATGGAGATTTGTTTTTGTTTCCGCACTAGTGCCTTCTTTTCATTTATTTATTTATGAATTGGCTTTCTCTTTATATTTCTGTCCGCGTGGCGCAATGGTTGGAGCGCCTGTTCTAGAGTCGCGTCGCAGGATCGAATCTCGCTGTGGGGTGTGGAGATCGGTCCTTCAGATGAGACTGTATAAACCGATTAGTAGGTACTGGCACGAAAAAGAACCTCACTGCTCAATTGCAATGGTAAGTAGAGGACAAAATTTGTAGCTCTCCACCGGCAAGTGGTGGCGTCTCCATATAAGCAAAAAATATCTTCAGAGTGACGTTGCACAACAAGCAATCAATCAGTCAATTTTAATATTTCATGTTAACTTATAAAAATTAAAAAGAATATGTTTAGAGAAAAACTCTGTCTACGATTCATTGTATTATGAAATATCATCCTGTTTTCGTGAATAAAAACAACAATGCAATTTATGTGACACCAAGAGCTTCCAGCCATTTGACATAATACGCTAAATTAAAAAAAAACACTTTATAATTTTAGAGTGTTTGGCGACACATTGTCTGCCTATAAAATATTTGATGCTTCAGTAACGCATGTAATGTCTGCAAACTATACATTTACATTGATTTAGGTGACAAAAATATATCGTGTGTCATTAAAGATGTAGCTCTTCCAGCAAAATTTTTATTGCTATTACTCGTATAATGATAGAATGAACACTTTAAATTACATTTTGGACTTGTCACAAGTATAAAAAAATAGAAATATTTTACTCTCGACTTGAAATTTGTGTTAAATATTTTCACATTTTTAGTAATTTGAAACGAGCATCTAACATAAATCTATAAACGATGAAACATTCTGCTAAATGTAAAGTATTAGATTTTTTAGAATATAGAAACACATTAGTTTTTAAGTTTGAAACTGTCCAACTGTTGCTATACGAATAGTTCACTTTAATTACATTTGGCACACTTTTCTATTAACAACGAAGAACATTCTCTTTTTATGCTTTGAAGGTTATTAAAACAAATGATCAATTTCACATACAAAATGATGTGTGCTGGACGGTGCGTTGTCTCTGCAGTCGAAGTCATATCCACTGTGCAATCTCAGATGAATTTCATTATCGTTATTGCTTTCACTAATGGGACATATTCCTGGAATCAGAGTCCCATCGTGAAATTTCCATTGGTTGTTTTCCTCGACTCCCTGTCCTGTACCCATATTTGAATTTCATTTTTAGCTGCAAATGGCCCTAAAATTATGCAAAATATACGCGCTTAAACAAATACAAATTTAGGACATTTCATTTTATCATTTAGTCATGTATTGACTGACGTTTTTGATACTTATTCTTATGACATATGTTATAAACACACTGAATAAGCAAGTTTCGAGATTATCTCCCTTGGTTCGGTCTTTCGTTGAAGAAGGGAGTTCCGTTGTCGATTTGACAGACAGATGGGACAGATAATTTACATAATGGACACATTGCATCATCGATATACTGATTCATCATAAGTACATGGTTGCCAGAGTGAACTCTTAAATTCGAAAATAAGCAAAATAATGTAAACATGTCATTTTTTTGAAAAGAAAAAAAATCTTAACCAAAAATATATCATTAATATATACAATAAACTACGCATTTAATTTAGCATATTGCACTTAAATTCATGAGTAGGCTTATACCTGTTTACCTAGTGATTACGCTACATTTTGAATATTCTAATTTTACAAGTATCTCTCCACTTCCTTCTTTAAAATATAATAAGTGAAAAGATCAAAAAATAGACTATACATTTTCTTCAACTGAAATTAATATAAATATTGGTAAAAGAAAATAAGAAAACAATATTCAGACAAAACAATTCCTTGAATTGCTCGGAATATTTTCCTTGGAAAGTTACATTTATCTCTCTTATCAGAAGGATATTACATCTTAAGCCTGAAAATCGTAAATAAATGTTAAAGATATTAAAAAAGATAATTCTACAACATTTCTAGGGTCTCGCATTATTTGAATGGACCAATGTAGGGTTTTATCTACTCGTATTCATCTCATTCCTCAATTAATCTATTCCCTTTGAAACAAACTCGGTTTGTTATGTGTAAACTTCCTGTTTTCGTTGAAAAATTAAAGAAACAATTCTAATATTATTATGAAAATAATAAAAAGAAATATCAAAATTAAGAACCCTCAGAGAGATGTATTTACAATTAAATAATAAAAAAAACTAAAAAAGATTTTGAATTCATTCTTATATATACGATTCCAGTGAATTTTCATACATTTATATATTTAAAAAAAACACCAAAACATTAGCATTTAAAAAAAAAAACAATCATTTTTTTGTATATATCCATCACATGACATTTTTAACGGCACTACGCGTAATACAATTTAAACATGATTCTTAGTACAAATATTTCTTCTTATTTCTTTTATTCGTTTACACCTTTTTGCAAATGATTTTTTAAATGCTCTCCTGGTATAAGTGAGGATTTTTTTTTTTTAAATTAAAGACTTAACAATATATCAAGAAATTATGAAGGCCATACTTCAAAAAAGTTTTTTAGGAATTTCATATGTATAATTAATTCCGCAGCACAGTTAAGGTTACAAAAAGGAGGCGGAGCCTAATTTGTACGGGAAAACTTGACTATGACATCATACACAATATACGTCATACAGCATTTCTTTAAAATACCACAAAATGAGTTGATTTGCTAATTTAACCAGTAAGAAATGATCCAACTACATTAAAACTTACTACAGCGTGTTGTTTTGACTTTAGTTAAATCCCACATAACAAGTTATATACATGTCACTGATCGCAATACACTTGTCAATATGACGTCATTTCTTACAATGTGACGTAGTTTGTATGCAGTGAGAGGCAGATCAAGTAATATTGTCTCAACAAAATATTTATTCTCTAATTAAATAAAATATTATTTACAGATATTCTATGAGCAATAACTTGAATTTAATGTCGTTTTCACTATTTTATTAATATATTTTCTGTACATTACGTATTTAATTGACACTGTCGTATATTTGTATGCAAGTACACCGGAGTGTAATGTGGGGGTCTTAATAAATCGATCTAGTGCAAGGGCATACTCTCTATGGATCATAATAAGCTTTAACATTTCAACTCTAGAACTATTAAGGTATCTGAAAAGTGCTGCGATCCTGATGAAATCTTAAAAACAATTTAATCATATCAATATTTCATGCCGCTGACCATCAAAAAATATAGCATTCGGTCATACAAATATAATGTAACAATGAAATTGTAGAAATTAGACAGGATCGCAGCACTTTTTAGAAACTACAAAGTGTGTTGAAAATAATTATATAATAAACTTGGAAATTAAACTTGGTTATGCCCTTGCACTAGTGATATTTATATGTAACATCAATAATGCAAGTCAATGTGCTAAAATCGCCTGACTGCAGCATCACGTGACTAGTCTAAATATCAATTATATTCGTCCTCGATATGTAGTTATTAATCATAATTACAATTATCTGATATAAATTATGTACTAAAAATAATCGCCATTCCTATTACAAATACATTTTTAAATACAAAATTTAGTCGATATTTCCATTGCGCACCTTAACTGTGCTGCGTCTACTGAGTGATAGATTTAACTCATATTTTCTTTGAAATTAATAATGATTTGATAGTTTTTTATTTACAGAACATGATTCATTTGAGAAATATCATCCTTGGCAAAAATGTCTTCCATTGTGGATCATTTATTGGAGTTTCTGGCACATCCTTACAACACAAACAGTTATGAATTAACGAGTTTAGGCTAAACTTGTAAAAACCGTCCATTTTCTGAAGGCAAGTTCCAAAACACTTACAAAGAGATGGAATATTATAATACTGAACACAAGACGCAGTTGGATACATATTTGTCATCCTAACACCATAGCTACTCTTGAAACCGTCCTGCATTGTTTCTTTGCAATTCATACTTAGAATTAATCCTTTGAATCAAACATGACAATGGATACATCTTAAGAAATGCACTTCTGTTTCGTATATGTCTGATTAGAAATTTAGCTTGAATTCATTTATTAGTGATTCTAGGGTTTAAATAAAATAATCTAAAAGAAAGAATTACATGACAATGCGAGGGATATGAAGAGGTATGAAGAAATTAAAACTTTTATGTTTGTGATGCTTTTAAGAAACTATTTCGGTATTTAAACAAATGTATTTTAAACAGTGCATTAGCACAAACACTTTGCAACATCAAACACAGTTGTACAAAATATGATCATGACAATGGATATGAATATGAAAAAAATTCAATCGTGGTTGAAATTGAAAAAAAAAATCTTTAAAATGAAATAGATAATTTCAAGGGTAAAAGGATTCAAGGGTAAAAAATCTTAAGAGAAGTAATGTAAATATGCGGAACTGATAGAAAACAGTTTGATATATTTTTACTTGCCTTTGAAGGCCTTTCTTGGGACAACAAATATGTGCTAAATCAAACTCTGATGAGGAAAAGTACATTTGCTTTATCAAAAACTATTTTACAGACACGATTATTTTTTAAATTAACAATTCTATGACAACGTGAGTATTACGTGATATTTTATAAAATCTTATGTTGAGGAAATAAACTGCTAAAGAAGGATCTCGTTGGCCATGTGTTTAGCGGAAGTGACATTCGATTTTCTTTAAATGATGGATAGTTATTTTCCTACCATTCAATCTGCCCATCTGTCAGGAAATGAACATCTCTGTGTACAAGCTTTCTCAATATCAGTAAAAAATTAATCATTTGAATTCCAAACTTTTGTAAGTGATGCCTACTGGTGGTTTATTTGATTTGAACAACAGGTCAACGTGTGTAAAAGATAAGTAGGAGCTTGTGCTAGAATACAAAATGACTCGAAAAAAACATTCAGTTTTTTGCTAATACCTAGGTCACATTTAAGCCGATGGTCGGGCGACTAAATTTTGTTGGTCTTGTCGGCTGAAAGAACAGGATCGGGCGAGACAGTATCGGGCGACACGGAACAGTCACATTATTTCCTAGGGACAACGATGACTTGGATAAATAACACAAAAAAGCTTTTTTCTTAAGAAATCAGCAATATTTTTTTCATAGATCTATATTCAGATAGGTGACGTGAGTAATGTTTGCAAGGCAAAGTGGCAGAATCTTATAAAATTGTGACTCAATGTTGAAAATGTGTGCAAAATTTGTATGGAATTGCATAAAAAACGACAAATGGTGCATATCTAAGCAGCAAAGAATACTTTAGATTTCTTTATATCTTACGGATTAATTATTTATGTTATTTCCGTTCAAAAAATTTATATCAATTCATGCATCAAAAGTTTGTTTGTGTTATAATAGGTTAAATATTCACAAGTCTGCCAATCGTCGCCCGATCATCGAGCACTGAGCTACAGTTTGATTTTAACCGTCGGCCGAAATTTTCAACACCCTCATTGTCCAACGACGGACTACCGACTTAATAAACTGACCGCCGATGGTCGTACGATGATCGAAGGTTGGTCGACGGATAACTGCAGTTGAAGAAATTGGCCACCGACGCATGAAAAATTAAAACTTGGACCGATGGAGAATCCTACCTTAAGTGTTTTATTAAATAAACTTTTGAGTGTACATCTGTAAATCACAATGGAATCCTCAGATTATGTTCAAAATTGATTAATCCCTAAATACATTATACACATTAACATGTTTACAAATTTAATGACTCAAAGTTTTTTAATTTGCATTTCATAGATTGAAAGACATTGTGGTCATTGTTGACCAGCATGTTCAATGATGTGTAACACTGATACCCAAAAACATGCATTGACATTCTGCTTATCATTCCCTAAGGCGAATGAAACTGCACAAGTTGACACCATTTTAAACACATTAACCGTTCAGGTAAACACAAGCAAAACAAACAGGAAATAAGTCATAATTTCCGATATTTTCAACTGTTTATTAATATTCTCTTTTAATAATTTGTTTATCAATTAAAAACTAATTCACTGAATAAATTCCCCAACTGTTTATGTGACGGAAGAATGGTAACATAATTTAATTTCATCACAGGAGTCTGAAGTTTTTATCGTAAAAAAAATTCCACCCTCAACCTAAAAAAACATCAACAGGATGGCAACGTGTTTTGGGGGTACCCACTTAAGCAAATAAATCTGGGTTTGGCCAGAAAAATTTCGCGACTGATTCAGTATACTGAGTGTTTGTGCTATTTATTCAAGTTAAAAAATCCAATCTGCTTGACGACTACGGGCCGTGCGTGGCCCTTTTCTTCCTTGACAGTTCATCCTGGACTCCATGCCATCTCGAAAAACACCATAGATATTGTCAATCAGAAACTCATGCATCTTTTTTATGTCAGCTTCAGAGCGTTTTTCTGTACAGTTTGTGTTTAACAAAAAATATTGCAAATGACCATAAACTGAGGTAAGTAAATTAACGAATTCCATGTTTTCCGAAAAAGCAGCTATCAATGATATCAAAAAACCTGGACTTTAATTTGCATATTGAAATGAAAAGTTGTAGTGCTGTTGATTATACCCCCGTTTGAAAAGTGGTAGAAATATAGTAATCAGTATGTCCGTCCGTCTGTTACCCTTTGGGGTATCCATCTCTTATCCACAGCTCCTCTTATATTACTGAGTAAAATTTAATAAAACTTTCACAGAATCTTTATTACATATTGCCATTGTGCACCTCCTATTTTACTTTTTTATTCGACACGTATTTTAGGTTTTCCATAGCAAGACATGGACATTGTCGTTATATTCTTACCTATGACGTCACATATGGCGGCTTCTGAATAACATTTCATACGATGAGTTATTCTTCTTTACGTAAAGCAATAAATAGGAAAACATGGACATTGTGGGAGGCAGGGGGTATCATTTAGTGAGCTCATTGCTCACAGTACCTCTAGTTTTGGTTAAAGTTTTGCGACTTAAAAATTTTCTAAAGTAGATTAGAATTTTTAAGTATCCACATCTTATTTACACCACTTCTCGAATATATTATTGTACAGTACTCCTAAAAGTATTTCTCTTTCACCACTGTTAATGTTTTATTGAGGAGTAAAGGAAGATACTTCAAGCTTGTAGGTCACTTACAAAACTCGTTATGTATATTTGGTAGTATTTCATGAAGTTTTTGGAATTCAATATAGATATGATAATTAATAAACACTCCAATTTTTTAGAATATTATAAATAAAATCAAAACTTAATATGATATTTGAATAATTTCCTATTTTAAGAAAGAAGAAATATATATATTGCTGTGTGCTTTGTAGCAGGGATCAGTACATTTTTAACGTGAAGTCTATCAAATTCATTTTTTTAATTTCTGATTATTTACTGAACATATAAGGATAGTTGGTTTTCATGTTGACCCTTATCAATCGCTTAGCGTATAAGTGCAGTGGTTCAAACAAAGATTCATTCAACACGTACCTGCAGCATGATTCAATTAAACTATACAAAGATACTTTATTTGGACAATATTTAAAATTCTGTTACATGTAACATATATGAAAAAAAAATAAATAATGGTTGATGCTTTAAAGTCATATATTATAATAAAAACAGTATTTTATTTTTAAATACGAATACATGTACACTCCTATCATCGATTCTGTATCTTTTATATCTTAACCTTTACAAGTCAAATTTTTCTTTGTAGAATACGAAAAATATACATTTGCAAATATCTTTCTTTACATCACATTCCAAATCGTATTCAGTTTGCAATGATATGGAATTGGACACGTAATCAAAATAATCTGCTGGTAAAACGCAAAGTGTGAAATACATTTGAAATGTCTAGAATTTGAAGTTACATAGCGTCGTGCAATTATGCTATGTCGTATTTTCATTTCAAAGTCAAAACAGTGCAGTTTTGTCCAATATTTTTTACACGAATACAGATTGAAAGATCAAAGGAAACTCACGATTTCATTGAAATATGACTTTCAATTGTTATGTGAGAGAAACTTTAAATAATATTGACTTTGATCATGTGTTCAATGTCATGTGATGTCCCATTCAAACAAAAATGATACACATGAAATGCAAGACATATATTTTAATCGAGAATAAAATTTCATAACGATTGTCTTTAACTTCCGTTATGAAAAGGTAGAATATTATCACAACATATAACTAAATCGATATTTCAAGACCATACATAGTTTTATGATTTTGTAATACTGTAATAATATTACATTTAGCGGTGTTTTCTAATTAGCGATTTTGGCAGTAAGCAAAGTTCGCTTAATTAAGAACATCGTTAAATGCCTTGTATATCATGATTTATATATAACACATTAAGCTAAATAAATCCTACACCTACTTGGTGAAAAAAAAATTCTCTAAATATCATATCGTACACAACAAAATATAAATATCAAATATAAATGCATTTACAGTAATATCTTCAAAAGATGGTTGGGATATTTTATCCTTAATTTGCCGAAGCACATGCAACATCAGCATACGTGTTTATCTTTTCGTATTCCACGTTTTGTTCTTCAGTACTTTGTCTCCGTGATAATGAGTTGTAAATTTGTTCTCTAAGACTGTAAGTTTCAACTTCGTTGGTTCCTGTATTTAGTCTTTTACCTTTGGCATCTGCAAACGCAACTTTAGCATTAATTTTGAAGGAAAAATAATGAAATAAAATTGATCATTCAATTCGAGGTCAACTTTTTGTTCATAACAAACAAGGTTTTTTTATGAATGTTTTTCAGAATATTGAAACCAAAATAAATTAACAATTAATTAAAAAACAAAATGGAATGCTTAAAATAATTCATCGTCATGACAATATTAAAAATTTTACATATTTTCAGAAATGACATTTCGAAATACACAAATAAAGGTCAATTCGACTCGGAGATTCCTGACTATAAATCTAATTTGTAAAAATTATTTTGAACTTACATGCGAGTCTCTGACATTTGAGAGATATTATCAATAAAACGCTTAGGACAAGGACCAGGCCTCCTAGGACAGTGATGATAATATCGCTTTTCTCGAGTACCCGGATTAATTTCCCTGATTTTACAGGCACCATATCTTTTAATGAAAAAAATCCTTTAAAACACGATAGAACCATCTTTGATTGAAAATATTTCAGTAAAAAAAACCCGTTTTCACTTAATTATTTAGTTTTTTTTATGTAGATTATTTGAAAAAAAAAAACAAACAACATAATGCTTTATAAATACGTACATGTACCTTTGTTATGGATTTGAATAGTTACGATAATCATTCCATCGAGAAAAAGTGAGTAGTTCCCATAACACTTAAGACTGAATATTGGAATATCGCTACTGATCCATAACTTATAAGGCCTATTTCTCTGAGCAATAATTGTTTTTATTTTATCGTGTTCAACAGGTCCCATCCAATAGGCATGTTCGGGTTCGGGATAACTTATAACAGGAACATTCAGAGAAACAGCCTCTCCCGCCACTGCTTCATAGAGATACTTAAACTGCATTTTACTTTCCAATCGAGGCGAGCCTTCAATAGAAAAGAGAGGTCGATTTGTGTAAATTAAAATCTAAGAAAAAAGTCTATGCAAATTCAAAAAGAATTATACAGTATAACAATTTTATGACATGGCGCAAGGAAGTAACATATTTACTTTGTCACAAAAGTAATGTATTATACCTGTTATGTTTACAATAAATTTAAAGTCTTGGGAAATAGAAAATCACTTCCTTGTGCGTCACACTATTTTAACCATATCTGCTACATGTTTAAATTTATTTTATTGTATTTATAATTAAAGAGAGAGAGAGAGAGAGAGAGAGAGAGAGAGAGAGAGGAGAGGGCATGGATCAAGAAGAAAGAGAGAGAAAAAAGCAAAGAGAAGTTAAAACTAATAAGGGTAAAATATAAAAACTTACATTTTACATATATTTTCGTTTCAGAAAAACTATCGTTGAATTCCTTGTTTCTAGCAGTGCATCTATATGTAGTTGTATCAGTGCATTGCATTCCACCCAGAAAGGTATAAGTAAACGACTTCTTTGATCTGAGCCCAAGCATCCCAACTTTGTTCCCGTGCCTTGTTTCGATAATAACTTCGGGCTTGGGATTCCCCTCAGCTGTACAGTTCAATGCTACAATATCCCTTTCATCTATGACTATAATTAGTCCTTTTTGAAATTCTTTATTCACTGACACTAAGAATGATGGTAATGTTAGATCTGAAATAGTTGAATAATAGCGAACATTGATTATTGCGTGGTATCGGTAGATATTTTTTACAATTCTTTTTCCCCAATTTATTCCTCGTAGAAATAAGATATCAATGTAAAGAGCACTTTACGTTACAAATTATTGCATTAAAATCTTCATTCTTACAAAATATTCATGTTAAAAAATACCATAATTGTTCTGATATATTAATTAAAATTGAAATGTAGAAGGAGTGATTGATACGAAAAATCATAAACCTTACTGGAAGACGAATCAAACTAGAAGAAAGCTTAAACATTTTCATTTTGGGTTTGTTTCTCAATTATATTTTTGCATTAGTTTTAGACTAATTATGTGTAAATGTTACATCGGGTTTTCCTCTATGATTCCTTATCCTGTAGATCTTTAATGTTGTTTTCTTTTTTCTATATTTTTCCCTTTTTATTATATATATTTTTCACAATTCGTATTTAATTTCCTGGTAGCATTAACTTGTTTATTTTGTAATTTATTCTTCGTCCAATAAATAGTGCAGAATTAACAATAAACAACAAAATGTTATAGAAATCTTTGAAAGTGGTTTTGTTTGGGTTGATATAAAAAATGAGACCAGAAGAGAAGAACTCAATAATAATATGATTTAATAATTGGCTTCTTAACAAGTCATCAATTAGTCTTACATTGAATATCGAGAACAATATCCCTGATAGCTGTTGTCTGGCCTTGCGTGTTATTATACAGTCCTTCAGCCACGCATCGATACGTCATAACTTCTTTTCTGTATATTTGTTGAATTGGAAGTGTCATTCCAGAAATGCTTTTGAATATTCTCCCTATCGGACCAATCCCCTCCCAATGAACATAACATGGAGTATTGCAGCTAGCACTGCAGTTGACAGGACCAAAACTACTGTTATCATGGATACTGAGACTTGTGGGAAAATTCGGAAATATTTCAACGGAATCGGGTCCATCTTCATTTTAAAAAAAATAAAACAAAACAGTTATTTGATTATTCATTCTGATATTTTTATTAGTATCTGACCAAAACTACTTTATACCTTCTGATAGGAAATACAGAAGACGTTGAACAAAAGAAAAACAATAAAAACATAAATCTAAGTATCATTCATAAAAAATAAACATAATAATTCATAAACTGGAAATCACGACATTTTGACTTGTTTAAATATCTTTGAATGCAGCTTAAAAAATGTTTCAAGACGTGTACGATATGTAACTAAATCTTAACTTACATAAGGGTTCAACATGATAGACATCGCTCAATGATTCAAGACTTTCTGCAGCTTTACATGTGATGTTGTCCCATCCCACCTTCTTATGCACATTCATTTCTATCTGCTGACCTGTAAATACTTCAGTCCTGTTTATAAACCAGGTATAGGAAAGCGGAGGAAAGTGTTTGTAGTAAGGTGGCATTGATCGTGAAGATGAGGAGCAGAATAATGTTGTCTTTTGTCCAACGGGAACTGTTTTATTTCCAGTTATGATTGGTTTATTTGGCTTGGCTAGGATAAAGAGATATAAAACATGAAAAAAAAATATCGGCTTTACAATTATTTCCAACCATATTTTATGTTTTTTTGCAAAATTTTACATTTATTCTTTGCTGTTTCTTTTATTGGCAAATGACGTCAAGATTATCTTTTCTGCAGTTTAATAATCCATACATGATTAGATTGTTTTACTTGCTCTACAACACATGAATGCATTTAGTATTTCATATTTTGGCTTTTTTCTAAATCAAATCTTACATGTATTTCAATCAACGTCACTGACAAAAATTTATGAAAATAAATTATACTTGTAATAAAAAAAGTGTTTAAGGGTTTCCCCAGGTATTATATTTCTCATATCAAAAGTCGTATACAGAAATAGTAAAGGAAATCTGCTGGAAAAGAAA
>NW_026919320.1:0-15044 GCF_032062105.1 Saccostrea cuccullata
CGGAACAAAGGTCATTTTGCGCGCACGTGCTTGCAAGAACGTGCACGTGCAACACGTGAAATGACCGATTTAATTGATATAGGCGTAACTTTTTACCTTTTTGATGAAATGCTTTGAAACTCATAATATAAGGATATATTAGTAGCGTAGACAATATGACATGGTCAAAATAGCAAGATCTCACGCGCATGCACGTGCGCTTCGCTCTGATTGGCTGAAACTAAAGTCTCAATATCTTTCTTGTTTTTTGACGAAATCCTTTGAAATTTTGAACATAGCCATGGAATAGGATATCCTACAACATGATATATAGCAATTATCATGAAAACACGTGCGTGCACGTGCGCTACAATCTGATTGGCTTAAACTTTAAATAGCTATAACTCCCTTGGTTTTCAACCAAACAGGATGGGATTTGGAACATAGATAGATATAATGGATTTCTACAAGAAGGTATGGTCACGATGCACATGCATACACGTGCGTGTACGTGCGCTGCAATCTGATTGGCTGAAACTTTAAACAGCTATAACTCCCTTGGTTTTCAACCAAACGGGATGGGATTTAGAACATAGATAGATGTAATGAACCTCTACAAGAAGTATGGTCACCATGCTCTTGTATGCATGTGCGTGCACGTGAAATGAGTAAAATCAAAAATACACTTGAATGAGCGTATTTTTTAATACTTTTGGATTAAATACTTTAATATTGTGTAGACAAGACGATATGGTCATAACGCACATGCATTCACATGCGCACGCGTGCATTGCTCAGATTTGAATGAACTTGATACACTTTTGGGTAAACGTTTTAAAGTCTCAAATGCAGAGAGTTTGTCTTATTTAATGAAGCTTACAGGGAATATGGCACCAAATGGGCGTTGGGGAGCGTTTGGGGAACATCTGTAACGGTCCCCGTTACAATTAGCACTAGTTATTATTATTATTATTATTATTTTTCTTCTTCTTCTTCCTGGGTACTTTTTTGTCCGGGAATGATCTTGTAAACTGTTCGTCCGATGTAGGTAAAACCTTTTTAGGGACAGTAGACATGTTATGTAGATTTGTGGAATCAAGGTCATTTTGCGCGCACGTGCTTGCAAGAGTGCACACGTGCAACACGTGAAATGACCAATATAATAGATAAAGCCGCAACTTTTCTATTTTTTAATGAAATGCTTTGAAACTCATAATGTGAGGATATATTAGTAGTTTAGACATGATGACATGGTCAAAATAGCAATATCTCACGCGCATGCACGTGCGCTTTACTCTGATTGGCTGAAACTAATGTATCAATATCTTTCTTGTTTTTTGACAAAATCCTTTGAAATTTTGAACATAGCCATGCATTACGATATCCTACAACAAGATATATAGCAATTGTCATGAAAACACGTGTATGCACGTGCGCTGCAATCTGATTGGCTGAAATTTTAAATGCCTATAACTTTCTTGGTTCTCAACAGAACGGGGTGAAATTTAGAATATGGATAGGTATGATGGATTACTACATTACGCTTCTATCAGAATTAAATGAAAGGATACGCATGCATGCACGTGCATGCGTACAATACGCAAAATGACCAATATATCTGAAAAACGGTAATATTTTTATTTTTATGGGTTTTCGTATCGATTCTCACGACATTAAGAAATGTTAATGGTTTTGACAACATGCCATGATCATCTTGCATGTGCATGCACGTGCGTGCGACGTGGAATGAATTAAATGACATATTGTCGGTATCATTATAGATTTAATAATTCATATATGAAATCCTTTGATACTGAACAAATTTTTAAAATGTCTTACAGGAAAAGGGCACAAAAAGGGATTTGGGGAGCGTTTGGGGAACATCTTTAACGGTCCCCGTTACAATTAAAAATAGTTATTATTAAGGTCTTCCGTCTTCACGGAAGACCTTATAGTGATTCTATTGTTTCTTATTATTATGTCGCCCCGAACGAAGTCGGGGACGACATATTGATATTGTACGCATGTTTTTTTTATCCAGGCTGTTTCTCGGAGATGGCTGGGACAATCTTCCTGAAACTTTCCTTCAAGGACGATCACTGGTTGTAGTTGTGCAGTGAGGTCGTTCAGTTCCAATATGTCTACCGTTGCCATGGAAACCTGTAAAAAGCGACAAATTTTGTCCGAGAGTGTTCTCTCTGGTCCCTTAAACGTTCGTCATGAAACTTTTCTTATTTTAATGATTAGTATCTGTAGTTCTGCAACTCGTATTTAAAATTTTCATATAATCGATTATTGCCATGGAAACCAGGTGAAAGTTAAAATTCTTTAATTTCGATTTTCTCAATAACTACTCAGGCAATCGTTTTGAAACTTTCAATGTTTATTCCTTGCAATGTGTCAAAGTGATTTCTACTTTCAAAATAATTGTAATGAGTCGCTCACGGTTGCCATAGAAACGAAACAGAAAAAAAGATTCAGATGTCCACATGTGTTCTCCAAGGTCTAGGTCAAAGGGTCAAAGTTCGTCGTATCCAATAAAAGTTCTTTTCACAAGGATTACATATTTGAAATACGAAAGCCCTAGTACTTACCGTTCAAACGTTATGGCTATTTACTATGTTCAAGACGCCCCCCCCCTTCTTTTTATGAAGCACACAGCCAAGTAGAATACACAGATATAACATATACAACTTACAAGTAACTTTTTAAAATCTTCATTCATAAAATTCAGTTCCCGTCATGTGATATTTTGCCATCATTCATTCTCCTTCTGTTTTGTCTCTTGAATTTATAAATATTTTATTTTATCTATATAAAAAAAAATAACGATTGTCAGCTGCATTTATTATCATTTCGCGTTTTCTTGTATATCTATCACTTGTATATTATTCATTTCATTAGATAGTGCAAGTATAAATTAAAAAATTGGTACGTCATTTCCATAGTTTTTATTCATTCATAAATTCT
This sequence comes from Saccostrea cuccullata, assembly GCF_032062105.1. NCBI lineage: Eukaryota > Metazoa > Mollusca > Bivalvia > Ostreida > Ostreidae > Saccostrea > Saccostrea cuccullata. The sequence goes on from NW_026919320.1 coordinate 2,950, forward strand.
TTGATCCGCTCCTGATGGTTCGCAAAGCCTTGATCACCACTGTATACAAAACATTCATCTCGCCGAAAATGTTCATGATTCCGCTAAACTGAGAAAGTTCACACATGATTTATTATCTCATAACACACATCAGCTCTCTGCAATGCAGAAATGCTCGAATTGAAGGGGAAAATTCAGGAGTTATTGATGAGAAAAATTCAGGAGTTATTATGTCGCCCCGAACGAAGTCGGGGACGACATATTGATATTGTACGCATGTTTTTTTTATCCAGGCTGTTTCTCGGAGATGGCTGGGACAATCTTCCTGAAACTTTCCTTCAAGGACGATCACTGGTTGTAGTTGTGCAGTGAGGTCGTTCAGTTCCAATATGTCTACCGTTGCCATGGAAACCTGTAAAAAGCGACAAATTTTGTCCGAGAGTGTTCTCTCTGGTCCCTTAAACGTTCGTCATGAAACTTTTCTTATTTTAATGATTAGTATCTGTAGTTCTGCAACTCGTATTTAAAATTTTCATATAATCGATTATTGCCATGGAAACCAGGTGAAAGTTAAAATTCTTTAATTTCGATTTTCTCAATAACTACTCAGGCAATCGTTTTGAAACTTTCAATGTTTATTCCTTGCAATGTGTCAAAGTGATTTCTACTTTCAAAATAATTGTAATGAGTCGCTCACGGTTGCCATAGAAACGAAACAGAAAAAAAGATTCAGATGTACCACATGTGTTCTCCAAGGTCTAGGTCAAAGGGTCAAAGTTCGTCGTATCCAATAAAAGTTCTTTTCACAAGGATTACATATTTGAAATACGAAAGCCCTAGTACTTACCGTTCAAACGTTATGGCTATTTACTATGTTCAAGACGCCCCCCCCCCCCCCTTCTTTTTATGAAGCACACAGCCAAGTAGAATACACAGATATAACATATACAACTTACAAGTAACTTTTTAAAATCTTCATTCATAAAATTCAGTTCCCGTCATGTGATATTTTGCCATCATTCATTCTCCTTCTGTTTTGTCTCTTGAATTTATAAATATTTTATTTTATCTATATAAAAAAAAATAACGATTGTCAGCTGCATTTATTATCATTTCGCGTTTTCTTGTATATCTATCACTTGTATATTATTCATTTCATTAGATAGTGCAAGTATAAATTAAAAAATTGGTACGTCATTTCCATAGTTTTTATTCATTCATAAATTCTTTGATCCGCTCCTGATGGTTCGCAAAGCCTTGATCACCACTGTATACAAAACATTCATCTCGCCGAAAATGTTCATGATTCCGCTAAACTGAGAAAGTTCACACATGATTTATTATCTCATAACACACATCAGCTCTCTGCAATGCAGAAATGCTCGAATTGAAGGGGAAAATTCAGGAGTTATTGATGAGAAAAATTCAGGAGTTATTATGTCGCCCCGAACGAAGTCGGGGACGACATATTGATATTGTACGCATGTTTTTTTTATCCAGGCTGTTTCTCGGAGATGGCTGGGACAATCTTCCTGAAACTTTCCTTCAAGGACGATCACTGGTTGTAGTTGTGCAGTGAGGTCGTTCAGTTCCAATATGTCTACCGTTGCCATGGAAACCTGTAAAAAGCGACAAATTTTGTCCGAGAGTGTTCTCTCTGGTCCCTTAAACGTTCGTCATGAAACTTTTCTTATTTTAATGATTAGTATCTGTAGTTCTGCAACTCGTATTTAAAATTTTCATATAATCGATTATTGCCATGGAAACCAGGTGAAAGTTAAAATTCTTTAATTTCGATTTTCTCAATAACTACTCAGGCAATCGTTTTGAAACTTTCAATGTTTATTCCTTGCAATGTGTCAAAGTGATTTCTACTTTCAAAATAATTGTAATGAGTCGCTCACGGTTGCCATAGAAACGAAACAGAAAAAAAGATTCAGATGTGCACATGTGTTCTCCAAGGTCTAGGTCAATGGGTCAAAGTTGGTCGTATCCAATAAAAGTTCTTTTCACAAGGATTACATATTTGAAATACGAAAGCCCTAGTACTTACCGTTCAAACGTTATGGCTATTTACTATGTTCAAGACGCCCCCCCCTTCTTTTTATGAAGCACACAGCCAAGTAGAATACACAGATATAACATATACAACTTACAAGTAACTTTTTAAAATCTTCATTCATAAAATTCAGTTCCCGTCATGTGATATTTTGCCATCATTCATTCTCCTTCTGTTTTGTCTCTTGAATTTATAAATATTTTATTTTATCTATATAAAAAAAAATAACGATTGTCAGCTGCATTTATTATCATTTCGCGTTTTCTTGTATATCTATCACTTGTATATTATTCATTTCATTAGATAGTGCAAGTATAAATTAAAAAATTGGTACGTCATTTCCATAGTTTTTATTCATTCATAAATTCTTTGATCCGCTCCTGATGGTTCGCAAAGCCTTGATCACCACTGTATACAAAACATTCATCTCGCCGAAAATGTTCATGATTCCGCTAAACTGAGAAAGTTCACACATGATTTATTATCTCATAACACACATCAGCTCTCTGCAATGCAGAAATGCTCGAATTGAAGGGGAAAATTCAGGAGTTATTGATGAGAAAAATTCAGGAGTTATTATGTCGCCCCGAACGAAGTCGGGGACGACATATTGATATTGTACGCATGTTTTTTTTATCCAGGCTGTTTCTCGGAGATGGCTGGGACAATCTTCCTGAAACTTTCCTTCAAGGACGATCACTGGTTGTAGTTGTGCAGTGAGGTCGTTCAGTTCCAATATGTCTACCGTTGCCATGGAAACCTGTAAAAAGCGACAAATTTTGTCCGAGAGTGTTCTCTCTGGTCCCTTAAACGTTCGTCATGAAACTTTTCTTATTTTAATGATTAGTATCTGTAGTTCTGCAACTCGTATTTAAAATTTTCATATAATCGATTATTGCCATGGAAACCAGGTGAAAGTTAAAATTCTTTAATTTCGATTTTCTCAATAACTACTCAGGCAATCGTTTTGAAACTTTCAATGTTTATTCCTTGCAATGTGTCAAAGTGATTTCTACTTTCAAAATAATTGTAATGAGTCGCTCACGGTTGCCATAGAAACGAAACAGAAAAAAAGATTCAGATGTGCACATGTGTTCTCCAAGGTCTAGGTCAAAGGGTCAAAGTTCGTCGTATCCAATAAAAGTTCTTTTCACAAGGATTACATATTTGAAATACGAAAGCCCTAGTACTTACCGTTCAAACGTTATGGCTATTTACTATGTTCAAGACGCCCCCCCCCCCTTCTTTTTATGAAGCACACAGCCAAGTAGAATACACAGATATAACATATACAACTTACAAGTAACTTTTTAAAATCTTCATTCATAAAATTCAGTTCCCGTCATGTGATATTTTGCCATCATTCATTCTCCTTCTGTTTTGTCTCTTGAATTTATAAATATTTTATTTTATCTATATAAAAAAAAATAACGATTGTCAGCTGCATTTATTATCATTTCGCGTTTTCTTGTATATCTATCACTTGTATATTATTCATTTCATTAGATAGTGCAAGTATAAATTAAAAAATTGGTACGTCATTTCCATAGTTTTTATTCATTCATAAATTCTTTGATCCGCTCCTGATGGTTCGCAAAGCCTTGATCACCACTGTATACAAAACATTCATCTCGCCGAAAATGTTCATGATTCCGCTAAACTGAGAAAGTTCACACATGATTTATTATCTCATAACACACATCAGCTCTCTGCAATGCAGAAATGCTCGAATTGATGGTGACATGTCAGATTCGTTTTTCGGTAGAACCTCTAAAATGAAAGTGAAAGAGGGGAATTTCAGAGTTCTCACTGGCGTTACAATACACAAATTAATTCGGCTGATCTTCTTCATAAATTACATTTCCCAAGCTTTTATCATAGGAAAGATACTGCCAATTAACAAGTATGAGGCTCAGTTCAGTACATCTGCCAGATTTCTTTTATGCAAGTCTGCAAATTGAGGGACTTGTAATTTTCCTGCACTACTTTCTTCTCCTACCGATTCTAAAAATAATGAGTGGGATGTACCGAATTAAGGTCTTCCGTTTCCAATGGAAAGGACTGATATAACTCAATGGTTGTTCAAACTTAGCTTATGGACTTTTGTTTTAGTGATGATAAAAATGAAAGTCTTGTCTAATACGGGGCGACATAAGCTATTGCTTGCAATAGCAGACTTTCTAGTTATTATTATTATTATTCTTTTTTTTTTAGACAAAATTTTGTGCAGGCGATTTCTCGTAAACTATTCGGTGGATTTCAATGAAAATTTCAGGAATTATAGGTCATTATATGAATTTTATATGAAATTCCGTTTGTTGGAAAATTCGCTACCAGTGCCAAGTTATGGGCAATTTCCTGATTTTAAAACGCAATTTTGTCTTCGAATGTTCTCAAAAACGGCTCAAGATATTAACTGAAGACTTGTTAGAGATGATAGACCATGAGTTATAGATGTGCAATTTTGCCTTCGTTTGCGTCGTCAGTACTTCCAGTCGCTACAGGAAGTGAATTTAAAATGTGCACTTTTTCAACTTTTTTTGTTTTTCAATATTTTTCTTTGATATAATTAATGGTAATTAAGATCCTACTGGAAAGGCCAAATATATAATTTATTTGAGAATTGATCAATCCACACACTAGATATTCGCATTTAAAAATCTGAAGCGTGTCCAAGATGGCGGCGATCTCCGTAAACTCCGCCATTAAGCAAGTCGGGTTCTAGAAGGTCAGCTGAGCGTTTAGATGAACGAAACTTCTACCAAAAAGATTTATGAAATGTAAAGGATTCTTTAGATTGCTTCATCGCAATTACGTTGCATTGAGTGTAGTTTTAATATGAGGTTTCCTCAAACTTCTATTGAAATTGCTTTTGTCTGAATCTCATAGTGGAATACAACATGACTACAACTGGAAATACGATGACTACAGACTTTTGTTTTGCACCAGGGAAAACTTATCCTAAACCATGGTTATAAGGAATAACTTTTCAAGAAACTTGCCAAACTTAATATTAACTATGTTTCTGAAGTATTACTTGACTTCTGTTTATTTTACCTCGCACGCTTATGACATATTTAATGAATAGAAAAGACAAAAATAAGAAAAACATTTTTTTAAAAGATTGTTTATTAAAGGTTATATAAATATTCTTGTAATAAATGCAAGTTATTGAACATGAAGAGTATCAGATTCCTCGACCGTCGGAGGGCGAGTGATTTTTTTTTTCAGTGAAACATTCCAGTCTTTTCATGAACGTGTAACTCATCTCCACTTTGGGGGTAAACAGGATACAAAATTCGTGGAAAATCTTACCACATTCACAGCTTTAGTGTTACTTGGCCGTATACGATATCATATTTGTATAATGTGATAAATATACTTTCTTACGCTCGAAATTCCGGTTATAAGAACATACATTTCTAATTTTCATTGAAGCTATCAGATCCATTAAATAGATCAAACATTTCAAAGGAATAGCGTGAAGATCTACTTGTGACGTTTGGCACGAAATAATGTATCATGGCCGACTTCAGTAGTAGACAAATGGCGACAATGGTGCAGAAATATATAACATTGACATGCCTGTATATGGTTTTGCATGGAATAAAAAGTTGAATACATATCGAATAAAGGAAAGAAAACAGTATCATCTGTTCATCACTAATAGATTATCTATCCTAAAAATTACTGTTAAAAGTAACAAATTCCGATGTGATTATCTTGAGCAAGTTTGGCGCGAAGATTTACTCGTGGGGTTTAACGCATTATTATGAATATTGACCGCCTTTCATTATTCTAAGACAGATGAATTGTTTCAGAAGTAATATACAAGTAGATTTAGAGATGTGGTCCCAATAGCGTAACAGTAAGCGCTTTGTATGTCCATGCTGGCAACCCGGGTTCAATCTCCTTTGTTTCCATTAAAAGTTTTAGCACTTTTTCAGATCGATTTTGCGGGGTTTTTTTCAGAATCAGACGGAAGACCTCTCGTTGCTCGCAACGAGTTTCTTTTCTAGTTATTATGTTCCCCAAACGAAGTTGGGGAACATATTGTTTTTACTCTGTTTCTTATTATTATTATTATTATTATTATTATTTTTCTTCTTCCTGGGAAAATTTTGTCCACGAGTGATCTTGTAAACTACACATCCGACTTAGGTGAAACCTTTTTAGGGTTAGTAGGCATGTTATGTAGAGTTGCCAAACAAAGGTCATTTTGCGCGCACGTGCTTGCAAGAGCGCGCACGTGCATTAGGTGAAATTGCCTATATAATGGATATTGCCGTAACTTTTCTATTTTTTGATGAAATTTTTTGAAACTCATAATGTAAGGATACATTAGTAGTGTAGACAAGATAGCATGGTCAAAATAGCAAGACTTCACGCGCATGCACGTGCGCTTTGCTCTGATTGGCTGAAACTAAAGTATCAATAACTTTCTTGTTTCTTGTCATAATCCTTTGAAATTTTGAACATAGTCCTACATTATAATGATCTACCGCATGATATATAAGAATTTTCATGAAAGCATGCGCATGTGCGTGTGCTGCAAGCTGATTGGCTGAAACTTTAAATGGCTATATCTCCTTTGTTTTTTGACGAAATTCTTTGAAATTTAAAATATAGTCATGCATTGGGATATCCTACAAAATGATATAGAAAAAAAAATCATGAAATCACGCGCATGCACGTGTGCTGCAATTTGATTGGCTGAAACTTTAAATTGCTATTTCTCCTTTGTTTTTTGAGGAAATTCTTTGAAATTTAAAATATAGTCATGCATTAGAATATCCTACGAAATGATATAAAAAAAATCATGAAATTACGCGCATGCACGTGTGCTGCAATCTTATTGGCTGAAACTTTAAATGGCTATAACTCCCTTGTTTTTCAACCAAACAGGATGGGATTTAGAACATGGATAGATGTAAGGGAATCCTACCAGAAGGTATGATCATCATGCACGTGCACGCACGTGCGTGCATTTGAAACGAGTATATCTAAAACTACTCTTGAAAGACAAGATGATATGGTCATAACGCACATGCATTCACATGCGCTTGGGTGCAATGCTAAAAATTTAATATAACTGGTATCCTTCTGGAAAAACGTTGTTAAAGTCAAAAATGCACAGAGTTTGTCTTATTTAATGAAGCTTACAGGGAATATGGCACCGAAAGGGAGTTGGGGAGCGTTTGGGGAACATCTGTAACGGTTCCCGTTACAATTAGCACTAGTTCTTATTATGTTCCCCAAACGAAGTTGGGGAACATATTGTTTTTACTCTGTTTCTTATTATTATTATTATTATTATTATTATTATTTTTCTTCTCGGGAAAATTTTGTCCGCGAATGATCTTGTAAAGTACACATCCGATTAAGGGGAAACCTTTTTAGGGTAAGTAGGCATGTTATGTAGATTTGCGGAATCAAGGTCATTTTGCGCGCACGTGCTTGCAAGAGCGCGCACGTGCAAAACTTGAAATGACCAATATATAATGGATATAACCGTAACTTTTCTATTTTTAGACGAAATGTTTTGAAACTCATAATGTAAGGATATATGAGTAGTATGCACAAGATGACATGGTCAAAATAGCAAGATCGCACGTGCAAGCACGTGCGCTTCGCTCTGATTGGCTGAAACTAAAGTCTCAATATCTTTCTTGTTTTTTGATAAAATCATTTGAAATTTTGAACATAGTCATACATTAGGGAGATCTACAGCCCGTAATAAAAGAAATATCATGAAAGCATGTGCATGCACGTGTGCTTGCAAGAGCTCGCACGTGCAACACGAGAAATGTCCAATATAATTGATACAGACGTAACTATTTAAATTATTGATGATATGCTTTAAAACTAATATTAGAAGTATATTATAGAAGCAGAGACAAGATGACATGGTCAAAAAAGCAAGATCTCACGCGCATGCACGTGCGCTTCGCTCTGATTGGCTGAAACTAAAGTCTCAATATCTTTCTTGTTTTTTGACGAAATCCTTTGAAATTTTAAATAAATATAGGCATGTATTAGGATATCCTACAATAAGATATATAGCAATTATTTTGAAAACGCGTCCATGCACGTGCGATGCAATCTGATTGGCTTATGCTTTAAATAGCTATACAGTACCGACCAGACCCAACCTGACACCAAAGCAGTCCCAGAAAGCAGTCCCCGGGACTGCTTTGGGACCGCTCTGGGACTGCTGTGGGACTGCTCTGGGACGCTGTGGGACTGTGGGACTGCTATGGGACTGCTATGAAAAGCAGTCCCAGCAGTCCCAGCTGCCCTGGGACTGCTTTCTGGGACTGCTTTGTTCACTCATGTGTGAAAAAGGTTCTGAGTGACATGATAGCTCCGCCCCCTTGTGTATTCTGAATTTGCAGGCTCCCTATTGTTTTGTTTACTTGCAGCAGAGAGGAGTTTAAACTTTTTAATAAGCAAGGATTTCTTACATTCTTTTAATAAGTAGAGATTATTATAGTTAATTTATATTTTCAGGGACTGTATACTGACACAAATTAATGTGTATTTAGAATAAATAAAAAGAATAATAAAGTTGATAAATAAGGAATTCATGAGAAAATTTTTATCCCTAAAAATAAACTACAATTTATGAGAAAAAAAATAGCTACATATGGGCCTTTTTTAATTATTTAATGTTAAATTCTAATTTGTCCCAAATTTTGCATTGGTACTATTTAAAAATAATCATTACAATTAAATATAAAAATGCTACACGTTTTATAAGGACTGTGCTAAAAAGAAGAGTATTCCATGTAACCCTCAAATAAAACCCAACAATTTATTAAATGACCATGAAATAAAATTATGCTACCATTCTCCCGTAACATAAACTAAGTGAATAATCATTGGGAAATTAATTAATTACCGGAAGCTTTTAATTAATAAACAAGTTATTAAAAGAGTATATTTATTTTTTTTTAAAATGAAAATACCGGGAATTGTGATTTATTTCTTTTCTGTTTTGCAAGTGTTTACCTGGCCGATTAATGTTTATAAGATGGTATTAACACCCATTGTTTCAATCGCCTTTGGGCAGAAAAATCGATATATGTTATTTGGATATTTGTATCGGTGTTACACATCATTGAACACGCTGGTAAACAATGACCCTGATTTCAATTTATTTAATGCCAAAAAAAATTTGATAAATGAAATGTGTATAAATTTCTTTCGGGATTAATTAATTTTGAACATAATCTGAAGTTTTCATTCTGGTGATTTACAGATGTACACTCTAACATTTACAAATAAAACACTTAAAACTGAGTTTTATAGAACTAGGCATTAACGATAATTAAATTGTCATGTCAGTAAAAATAATCATCACTGAAAAATAATACTTGGCAAAATTAACAAAGAATTTTTTAAAAGCCCCAATACTTAAGAAAACTTTAACTTTAGAGTATCCCGATAGTCTAAATTGGCAATATAATGATAAGATCTATCAAAGCTTCTTCTGGTGGAAAATAATTAATTCACGTTTAATTTTCTGTATAAAAAATAAATATGGGAACCAGTATCAATCACAGAGGAATTATTTATATACCCAAGAATTGTGATTAAATATTCATGTTCAGTGTAATTCATATATGTACATGTAAGTGTGAAAGCCTTCTTCCTCCAATAAATATTATAATTATTTCAATTTTTAAGCACGTACATGTTCTGTTCATAAATGACCTTCGCATACATGTAAGGATTCCTGGTATACTACTCAGAATCAATTTCAGCTGCCTTTTATAGTTCCATTGTTTATTGGAAATCTCATTTCTGAGTAATCCCCGCCCATGAAATTAATAAACCCCGCCCACTGGGACTGCTGGGACTGCTTTTTGGGACTGCTGGGACTGCTTTCTGGGACTGCTCTGGGACTGCTGTGGGACTGCTCTGGGACCGCTGTGGGACTGCTCTGGGACCGCTGTGGGACTGCTTTAGCAGTCCCAGAAAGCAGTCCCCGGGACTGCTCTGGGACTGCTTTGTGTCAGGTTGGGTCTGGTCGGTACTGTAACTCCCTTGGTTTTCAACCAAACAGGATGGGATTTGGAATATGGATAGATATAATGGACTTCTACAAGAAGACATGGTCACCATGCACATGTATACATGTGCATGTACGTGCTCTGCAATCTGATTGGCTGAAACTTCGAACAGCTATAACTCCCTTGGTTTTCAACCAAACGGGGTGGGATTTAGAACATAGATAGATGTAATGGACTTCTACAAGAAAGTATGGTCGCCATGCTCATGTGAGTACGTGTGTGCACGTGAAATGAGTAAAATCAAAAATACACTTGAATTGGCGTATTTTTTAATACGTTTGGATTAAATACTTTGATATTTAGTATATTAAAATCTATAGATTGTAAAGACAAGATTATATGGTCATTACGCACATGCATTCACATGCGCACGCGTGCAATGCTAAAATTTGAATGAAATTGGTACACTTCTGGGTAAACGTTGTTAAAGTCTCAAATGCATAGAGTTTGTTTTATTATACCCCCCGCTTGAAAAGCGGGAGGGTATATAGTAATCGTTAATTCCGTCCGTCCGTCCGTCTGTACGTCCGTCTGTCTGTCCGTCCGTCCGTCTGTTACGCTTTGGGGTACCCATCTCTTATCCTCAACTCCTCTCATACCGCTGAATGAATTTTGATGAAACTTTCACAGAATCTTTATTACATATTGCCATTGTGCACCTCCTATTTTTCTTTTTGATCCGACACATATTTTGGGTTTCCCGGCCACAGGAAAACACGGACTTTTTCACCAGTTATAACCATGTGGGAGGCGGGGGGTATCATTTAGTGAGCTCATCGCTCACAGTACCTCTAGTTTAATGAAGCTTATAGGGAATATGGCACCAAAAGGGAGTTGGGGAGCGTTTGGGGAACATCTGTAACGGTCCCCGTTACAATTAGCACTAGTTATGTTCCCCAAACGAAGTTGGGGAACATATTGTTTTTACTCTGTTTCTTATTATTATTATTATTATTATTATTATTTTTCTTCTTCCTGGGAAAATTTTGTCCACGAGTGATCTTGTAAACTACACATTGGATTAAGGTAAAATGTTTTTAGGGTCAGTAGACATGTTATGTAGATTTGCCCAACGAAGGTCATTTTCGCGCACGTGCTTGCAAGAGCGCGCACGTGCAACACATGAAATGACCAATATAAGGTATATTGCCGTAACTTATCTATTTTTTGATGAAATGTTTTGAAACTCATAATGTAAGGATATATAAGTAGTACAGACAAGATGGCATGGTCAAAATAGCAAGATCTCACGTGCATGCACGTGCGCTTAGCTCTGATTGGCTGAAACTAAAGTCTCAATATCTTTCTTGTTTCTTGTCATAATCATTTGAAATTTTGAACATAGTCCTACATTATGAAGATCTACAGCATGATATATAAAAATTTTCATGAAAGCATGCGCATGCGCGCGTGCTGCAATCTGATTGGCTGAAACATTAAATGGCTATATCTCCGTTGTTTTTGGATGAAATGCTTTGAAATTTAAAACATAGTCATGCATTAGGATATCCTACAATTTGTTATAGAAAAAATTTATGAAATCACGCGCATGCACGTTTGCTGCAATCTGATTGGCTGAAACTTTAAATGGCTATATCTCCTTTGTTTTTAGACGAAATGTTTGGAATTATGAAATATAGTCATTCATTAAGATAACCTTTAATATGATAAAAAGATAAAAATTCATGAAATCACGTGCATGCATGTGTGCTCCAATCTGATTGGCTGAAACTTCAAATGGCTATAACTCCCTTGTTTTTGGATGAAATGCTTTGAAATTTAAAACATAGTCATGCATTAGGATATCCTACAATATGTTATAGAAAAAAAAATTATGAAGTCACGCGCATGCACGTTTGCTGCAATCTGATTGGCTGAAACTTTAAATGGCTATATCTCCTTTGTTTTTAGACGAAATGTTTGGAATTTTGAAATATAGTCATTCATTAAGATAACCTTTAATATGATAAAGATAAAAATTC
>NW_026919321.1:0-15329 GCF_032062105.1 Saccostrea cuccullata
GTGCTGTAAAGTGCCATGCTAATTTACTGCCCCCCCTCCCCCCTCCAGTGCATCACATTCTTAAGAAGCTGCAAATTTCATGTAATCAATTCTTATGGATCAAATTTTTTATTACGTAGTGATACAATGAATCAGAGTAATATACCATTAGAAATGTTTTTTCTCTCCCCCCCCCCCCTTTTTGATGTGACATAATCAAATCAAGTATTAATTTTTTTTTTTTGCTCTTTTGAAGACTTATTATTTTTATTGTAGGTAATTAACAGGCTAGGATTAAACTCCTTAGGACCATTCAGTCCCAAAGAGAGGATTATTGAGTATGTTGGATTCAATTAATCACTACTAGTTCCCTCCCTTTATACACAGCATTCTAGGTCAAATTTTCAAATTTAAAATTGGTAAAAACATTTATTAGAATCCATAATCAGATATGTGTATAATATGTAAATTATAAGTGATTTTTATTTCTGTAAGAAGCATAATTAATTTTATCTGGAGACTACAGATTTAAATTATCTCCCTGAAAGAGATTTTCATAAACTATAATGAAATTGAAATGTGCTACAATCACCTATAAAATTTAAACATAAGTTGTGTGATTTTGATTCAGATACATGATCTCGGATGATGCTGATGGTGGGCCCCTTGTATCCATGGATGTCAGGGACTTCGTGATGACAGTGGGGTCACGGTCTCCCTCCCCCGGGGGTGGCTCTGTGTCAGCCCTGGCAGCAAGTCTTGTGAGTAAAATTCTTAAAGGATTGTATACTTTAAATCAATAATTTTTTTATTAGCTCACCTGAGCCGAAGGCTCAAGTGAGCTTTTCTGATCACCTTTTTTCCGGCGTCCGTCTGTCCGTCTGTCTGTCTGTAAATTTTTCACATTTTCAACTTCTTCTCAAGAACCGCTGGGCCAATTTCAACCAAACTTGCCACAAAGCATCCTTGGGTGAAGGGGATTCAAGTTTCTTTAAATGAAGGGCCAAGCTCTCATTCAAGGGGAGATAATTAGGAATTAATAAAATTTGGTGACATGTTTTAGAAATCTTCTTCTCAAGAACCACTGTGCCAGGAAAGATGAAACTAATAGGGAAACATCCTCAGGTAGTGTAGAATCAAGTTTGTTCAAATCTTGACCCCCGGGGGTAGGGCGGGGCCAAAATGGCCGACCAAAGTTTTACATAGAAATATATAGGAAAATTCTTTAAAAGTCTTCTTCTCAAGAATGACAAAGCCATAATTCATCATATTTATATGGAAGCATCCTCAGGTAGTGTAGAGTCAAGTTTGTTCAAATCATGACCCCCGGGGGTCGGGCAGGGCCAAGATGGCTGACCAAAGATTTACATAGAAATATATAGGAAAATTCTTTAAAAATCTTCTTCTCAAGAATGACAAGGCCATAATTCATCATATTTATATGGCAGCATCCTCAGGTAGTGTAGATTCAAATTTGTTCAAATCATGACCCCCAGGGGTAGGGCGGGGCCAAAATGGCCGACCATAATTTTACGTAGAAATATATAGGAAAATTCTTTAAAAATCTTCTTCTCAAGAATGACAAAGCCATAATTCATCATATTGATATGGAAGCATCCTCAGATAGTGTAGATTCAAATTTGTTCAAATCAGGACCCCGGGGGTAGGGCGGGGCCAAAATGGCCGACCAAAGTTTTACATAGAAATATATAGGAAAATTCTTTTAAAATCTTCTTCTCAAGAATGCCAAAGCCATAATTCATCGTATAGATATGGAAGCATCCTCAGATAGTGTAGAGTCAAGTTTGTTCAAATCATGACCCCCGGGGTAGGGCGGGGCCAGGATGGCTGACCAAAGTTTTACATAGAAATATATGGGAAAATTCTTTAGAATTCTTCTGCTCAAGAATGACAAGGCCATAATTCATCATATTTATTTGGAAGCATGCTCAGGTAGTGTAGATTCAAGTTTGTTCAAATCATGATCCCCGGGGGTAGGGCAGGGCCAAAATGGCCGACCAAATGTTTTACATAAAATAAAGGAAAATTCTTTAAAAATCTTCTTCTCAAGAATGACAAAGCCATAATTCATCATATTTATTTGGAAGCATCCTCAAATAGTGTAGAGTCAAGTTTATTCAAATCATGACCCCCGCAGGTAAGGGGGGGGCCAAAATGGCCGACCAAAGTTTTACATAGAAATACATAGGAAAATTCTTTAAAAATCTTCTGCTCAAGAATGACAAAGCCATAATTGATCATATTTATTTGGAGGCATCCTCAGGTGTTGTAGATTCAAGTTTGTTCAAATCGTGACCCCCGGGCGTCGGGCAGGGCCAAGATGGCCGACCAAAGTTTTACATAGAAATATATAGGAAAATTCTTTTAAAATCTTCTTCTCAAGAATGATAAAGCCATAATTCATAGTATAGATATGGAAGCATCCTCAGATAGTGTAGAGTCAAGTTTGTTCAAATCATGACCCCCGGGGGTAGGGGGGGGCCAAGATGGCCGACCAAAGTTTTAAAAAGAAATATATGGGAAAATTCTTTAGAATTCTTCTGCTCAAGAATGACAAGGCCATAATTCATCATATTTATTTGGAAGCATCCTCAGGTAGTGTAGAGTCAAATTTGTTCAAATCATGATCCCCGGGGGTAGGACGGGGCCAAAATGGCCGACCATAGTTTTACATAGAAATATATAGGAAAATTCTTTAAAAATCTTCTTCTCAAGAATGACAAAGCCATAATTCATCATATTGATATGAAAGCATCCTCAGGTGTTGTAGATTCAAGTTTGTTCAAATTATGACCCCCGGGGATAGGGCGGGGCCAAAATGGCCAACAAAAGTTTTTCATAGAAATATATCTATTAGGAAAATTCTTTAAAAATCTTCTTATCAAGAATGACAAAGCCATAATTCATCATATTTATGTGGAAGCATCCTCAGGTAGTGTAGATTCAAGTTTGTTCAAATCATGACCCCCGGGGGTAGGGCCGAGTTACAATGACCGACCAAAGTTTAACATAGAATTATATAGGAAAATTCTTTAAAAATCATCTTCTCAAGAATAGCAAATGCATGATTGATCATGGGACTACTTTTGGATTTAAACTTTTCAATAATAAACCAATTACTACTTTTTCCAAGTCAAAGTGCTCAGGTGAGTATTGTGGCCCATGGGCCTCTTGTTATGCCTTATTCTCATAAGAAAACTATTTTGTATTTTACTAGTTAGACTATTTAATTGTTTTTGCAAATATGATTGTTTTACAATGTACCAGTTTATATCCTTAAGATATATACCCGAGAGTGAAATTACATGAGCAGATTGTCTCTTATATGTATACATGCACACTTTTAATTCATAAGTGTGCATATAGTGATGTGTGTATCAAAATTTAATGAATTTCATGCAGTACTCAAAAAATATTTCCCACCAACCTATCAACCCAAATTTTTAACCCTGAGTCAGAAGAGGGTAAACAAAAATTATTTATCTTTAAGGGTGCCTCCCTTGGGAGTATGGTGGGGTTCCTGACCTATGGAAACAGGAAATATTACGAGCTGGATGGTAAGATGAGAGAACTGATCCCCCCGCTGTACAAAGCCATGAAAGACCTCATGCAGTTTGTGGATGCTGATGCCGCAGCGTACAGTGAATACATGGTAAGTTGGGCCATTATTAAGTTTTCATGCTCTGCTCAGCATATATTAATATAATTATTATTTTTGGTATTCGCCAACAAATAGAATTAGATTTGTATTGGTATGGAACTTAACATAAAAAGAACATAATTGTGTGAATTTTTTTTTTTCAGTTGGCAACAAAATTACCAAAAGAAACAGAAGAAGATAGAATGATGTAAGTATGGACTGGCAATTTGGCCTTAAAATCTGTGTTAATAATCTCTCACTCAAATGGTCAGTCTAACCATGTGGATTCTAAAAATCTACCTCAATTTGTATAGTTACAAAATGTTCAAAATTGCTATGTTGCATCTGACTGGTTTTTCATACAAGTTCCAATTACTGATATAGGGTTATTTTTGTCTTAGCTTTCACACTTTCAAACAATTCTGCCTCATTTTAAAATTTGCTCAGTCACATTTCTGAACTCATTCTGTTTTCTTTGAATTTGCCCTGTAATTAATTCACCCAGTTGCATCTAGGGCAAAAGGGACGAAAATAAAACAGATGTGAAAATTTCCAAATATATGATATTGATAGTATTTTTTGTGTTTAATTTTCAGGAGAGATTATGCCATGCAGGAAGGTCTGAAGACAGCTATACAGGTTCCACTCACCGTGTCTAGAATTGCCAATCAGTTATGGCCAACCATCAAAGAATTAGCTGCTATCTGTAACATTAACTGTAAATCGGACCTACAAGTAAGGCAGTGCTATAAGACTGAAGCTTTGTAATTTGATAAATCAGTTGTTTTATAAACAATTTATGGTTAGACCAAGTACCTATAATTTATTATTTCCACAAAAGTTACTCTGAGACTCATATAAGTTATCTCCCTTTATATGCGTTATCTTTTAAAAATATGTATATTGGTGATTATATTTATTAGATTTCTGTAAAGTAATGAGAATAAATTATGTAGTAGCAAATTGTAAGTGTACATTCTATGATAAAATTTGAATTTAATTCTTTGAGATTTGAATACAGTATGTCATATTTTTTTCTGAAGGTTGGAGTGAGAATGTTAGAAACTGGTGTATGGGGAACATTTTACAATGTAAACACTAACCTGGCTGATCTAAAGGATCCAGAGTTTACATCTCAGGTATAAAACAAGTTTTCAATAAGACATATGTTTTAATTTTAATTCTAATTATTGTTTTGTCTACTTTTTTTCCTCTGTAAACAATCATAAACTTGGGAAAATATCAATTTTCCTTGCTTAATTAATTAAAATCAATTCATCACAATGACATAATATTAATTTTTCCAACATAAAAATAGGAGTTATTTCATGTTGCAGATAAACAAAAAACATATCTAGATTATTAATATTTCATTACAGGTCAAAGAAGAAATGTCTGCTGCTATTAAATATGCACAAGAGGAGTGCGCTGCAATATTAAAAATCCTTGAGGGACGTAAAGAGTAAAAATCAATTGTGTTCAAAACTAAACTGCAATAAAACCGTCCATTGTTGTGTGCCTGTTGTGGAGATTTGGTTGTTATGGGATTTTAATCAGATTTGTGATGTAGTTTTTAGGATATCTAGTAGATATTAGGATATCACTAGTAGATATTAGGATTTCTAAAAGATGTTAGAATATCTAGATATCAGGAACAGTTGTGTTCAAGATATAGTTTTTATTCATTTGTTGAAAGTTTGGACCAATTTAATTCTTAGATTTTAAGAATTTGTCCAATTTTAATCTGAGAATCGATAACGTTTGAATTTGTGAAATAAAAAGAATGTTTCATGAGGCAAATTTAAACTGTACAATATACACACATATACACGTATATAGTGTATTTAAGTGATCAGATTTAAGAGATGTAGTTTACCAGTGACATAAAGCATTTGTATTTTTAATTTAAAATGATTTTTACAATTGTCAATGTGCATTGTTTCCCTTTAGTATAATTTCAGAGTACAGTGTGTGTGGCACTTTTTTATGTACTAATAATGCAGTGTGAAAAGGCTTTACCAAATTTAACCATTGTGCTTATTTTGCTTATGTGATGAGAAGCTTTTAGTTTTTATAGAAGTAGAAAAAAAGACAGTTTTAAGACACATATATGAATTCTCTATACGAATTGTGAAATCCATTTTTTGTATGCCAGCTTGCATATGAAAGTACTTTTTCTCTTAAAATATTTATTTTCTGTCAAACTGCTGTTTCAAATTGTTTGTTTATAGATTTATATAATTGTGATTGTTAAGCATTGTTATGAAAGCAATATCATAATTAATTTATGGACGATGGAAACACATCACATTTTAAAGTTTTACCATGTTTATAATTGTTACAATTTACTTAAAGTACATGTATTATTCCATATATTATAATATTGTTAATATGATATAAATAAAGATAATATATATTATACATATATCATAAAGGACCAAATGGTAAGGGAAACAAATGTGATAAACAGTATTATAATTTAATAGCATGAATTGTGTCAGTATCATTTTATTCTCCCTTTACCTATGACTATACATAGTTTTATATTATCGATTAAGACATCTTCATGGTTTAGTTTTTAAGGGTCATCGATACTCTGATAAGAGAGATAACTTTTAATGACATACATGTCTATTATTCCTTTATAGATTTGCCAAGTTGAAGTGTCTTTTTTGTCCAATTTTGTCCCGCAAGATATGCTATAATTGTTTGTAATTTACTTATAAAATACTATTCTTAGTAAAAACATGAAGGTTCAAGCAACATTTAATATGAGTGAGCAGAGGATTTATGAACCTTAACTCAGAATATTCAATGTCCTCTATTATTGTTAACGGTATATGTATGTCATATATCACATAAATGGTCAGTCGGTATAAATTGTTGTTTTGATGGTGATAATTACTGATGACTTACAGTATCATGAGTAAATATGTATATTACAATCAAGAAATAGTCAGTTTTATTTAAAACCTTAAAAATAACATTACAACAGGAATTTTGTTGAATGTTTATATGCTAAATTACATTCCTGATATTTGTGATTTGTAGTTTTATCATATGAATGTTTATGCTATATATATATAACATTTCTGACTTAAATTATATTTTTTTTTACACAAGAATGCTTATAATAGCCAGGAGTAAGATGGCTATATACATGTACAACATTTTCTGTTTTATAATTGTTTTGCTAAACCTCTTTTTAAAAATACTTATCTTTTAATAGAAACAGCCTTCTCCAGAAAGTCATTTTCGGTTCATTTGATTGTCAGCCATGAAGCAAATTAAATCATTGAGTACATATTTTTTATTGGATGGAGTCGTAACTTAATATTTTTTTTATGATATTAAGCATATTTATCAATTATAAAAATATAAAGAAGATGTTTTTGGATCTTAACCTTTCCAAGCTGTATTTATAAGATAATATTTTGAAATATTTGCTTTAATTTGTTTAGCACTTTTTTTGGAAGCCTTCACTCATAGCTTTCTTCAGATGTATGGAAAAAATCGTTATGAAATAGTGAAAGATTAAAGAAATAAAAGAAATCAATTGTTTCTTCTTATCCAACATGTTTGTGTTTTTGATGTGATAACAATTTCAGCCTTTACCAAATCCAAATTCCTTATGGGACTTAATTTCAAATATAACGAATACTTTAAATATTTTTATGCCCCGCCATGAATATGGCCGGGGCATATAGTGTTTGTCATGTCTGTCTTCCATCCTTCCATCCTTCTGTCTAGCTGTCCTTCCGTCTGTCCTTCCATCACACTTTGCGTTTAGGTCTGTTCAAAGCTAAGTTTCAAAGAAACTATCCAAGATATTTTCACCAAACTTCATATGCTGATAGATATTGATGAGAGATATGCAACTGCATCATAATTTTTTGACTTTGACCTTTCCTTTGACCTTGACCTCACTTTTCTTATTTTAGTGTTTAGCTTAGTTTTAAACATACCATTCAAGATGGTGTTATCAAACTTCACATGTTGATACAAAGTTGCACGGATGATGCAACTAGGGATGAACACTACCAGACTTGCTTCAGATGCTGGATCTGACCTACATTTTCCAAATGAGTGGCCAGGTTAAAGTTTTTGGAGCAGGTCCATTCCTAAGGAACTATAAGCCCTACTTGGACCAGACTTGCATGGATGATGCATCTAAGGATGGACACTACCAGACTTGCTTTGGATGCTGGATCTCACCTATATTTTCCAGATGAGTGACCAGGTTAAGTTTTTGGAGCAGGTCCATTCCTAAGGAACTATAAGCCCTACTTGGATCAAACTTGCACGGATGATGCATCTAGGAATGGACACTACCATATATGCTTGGATGCTGGATCTGACCTATATTTTCATTCCCAAGTAACTATAAGCCCTACCTGAACCAAACTTGCATGGATGATGCATCTAGGGATGGACACTACCAGCCATGCTTCGGATGCTGCATCTGACCTATATTTTCATTCCCAAGTAACTATAAGTCCTACCTGAACCAAACTTGCATGGATGATGCATCTAGGGATGGACACTACCAGACTTGCTTCGGATGCTGCATCTGACCTATATTTTCATTCCCAAGTACTGTAGACGTACTTTTTCCACGGGGTCATAATTCCGCGGAATCTCAATTTCTGTTGAATCCGCGTGTAGAAAATTACGCGGATTTCTTAGACAGTCACTGTATGCCTTACATTTATATTGAGTACGCTTGGACAAATTTCCGTGGAAAATTTGTGACCGCGTACATAGCGTAAATTAATACCATGCGGAAAAAAGTACTTCCACAGTAACTATAAGCTCTGCTTGAATCAAACTTGCATGGATGATGCATCTAGGAATGGACACTACCAGACTTGCTTCGGATGCTGGATCTGACCTACATTTTTATTCCTAGTAACTATAAGCTCTACCTGAACCAAACTTGCATGGATGATGCATCTAGGGATGGACACTACCAGAATTGATTCAGATGCTGGATCTGACCTATATTTTCCAAACAAGAGACCAGGTTCAAGTTTTGGGAACAGATCAATCCCAGTGAATTTGAAGTTCTTGATATCTACAGTATTAACAACGTTATGAATATTTGTTCACACTATACATGTTTTTCATGCTACATGTATAGAAATGTGTATATGCCATGTAAGGGATAAACACAACTTTCAAGAATATTATTGTTGGGATAAATACTAAATATTAAGAAAATATGATCTGAGATTTGCATTTAACTTACACTGATAACTTTCGTAGAGTTGAGCTTCATAATCTTTGATTACCTATGTTTTATTAAAGACATCATTTCTAGATATTTTTATCAAACTTCATATGTTGATACATACTGATGAGAGATATGCAACTGCATCAACAATTTTGACCTTGACCTTTTATTTGACCTTGACCTCACTTTTATCAAATTGTGTACAAGTCAGTCTTTAATTAAAGACATTATTTCTTGATATTTTTAACTTCTTACGTTGATACATATTGATGAGAGATATGCAACTGCATCAACATTTTTGACCTTGACCTTTGCTTTAACATTGACCTCACTTTTCCTAAATTAGTGTCAAACGTCATAAGCTGATAGATAATGAGGTGAGCATTTCAAGTGAATCAACAGTTTTTGACCTTGGTATTTCCTTTGACCTTGACCTCACTTTAATGAAATTAGTGTCAAACTTCATATGCTGATACATACTAATGTAAGCAATTCAGCTGCATCACTATTCAAGATATTCTGATGAAATTTTATATGCATACAAATTTTCATGTTGCTTTACTAATATATCCTCGGCGTGGCATTTATGTCCTATGGACATATTTCTAGTTTGCATTATCACTTTCATATATTTGGTTTGTTACTAACTGTCTATAAGATATATTGTGTGGATCATCTTCACCTTTTATTAGATGGATTACATGTGTCTATATATAGTCCTTGAATAAGTGAATTTTACAGTGTTCTATTTTTGAAGTTCTAAAGAGCATGTGACTATATCCGTCTCATTGGCATTTGAAATTGTTTCACTCACTTTTAAAAAATGTTACTCTTGGAAATGTCGCAAGAAATGCGTCTTTTCTCTCATGTAATTGTTTTTTTTCAGACATATGCTAATTTTCTCTTATATATCCGGTAATTGTGTTTGCAGACATATGCGTCTTTTCTCTTATGTAATCGTTTTTGTAGACATATGCGACTTCTCCATAAGAAGGACAGTAGAGAGAATGAAAAAAATTGATAATTAGTGGAATTCTGTAACTAAGAATACAAAATGCAATTTCTGTGTTATAAAATGATTTTAATACCTAAGTACATTATTAAAAAGAACCAAAGTTTGAATTCAATCTAGGATTTAGTGAGCTATAAAGCATCCCTGATTGAAGGGGAAGGGGTGTTAAATTATGAAAATGATGGGCCAAGTCGTCTTACAAGGGGAGATAATCAAGAAAAGAAGAGAATAGTAAAGGGACATTAAAAAAAATTTCTAAAGAACCACTTGGCCAGTGAAGCTAAAACTTTTATGGAAGCAACCCTGGGTAGTGTAGATTCAAACCATTTGACCGTAAAAGCTAAAAAGCTTTATTCGGTAATGATTAACCCATATTTGCCCCCCAAAATCAAACTTTGACAGAGAAATATTTAATTATGTTCTTAAACAGGGGAATATATGCTGACTTCAAAACACTGAATATTTTCATTAGCAATGACGTTATATGTTTGAAATGATGTCACGAAAATGACGTAAATTTAAAATTTCCATGATTTGTACAAAAAAATTGTATATTTTACGTCGATATTTTGAGTAAGAGTCACCGAGCGCAGATCTGATCAGGCTCAATATTTTGATATGTGTAGAATGATAATATCAATGAAATATGTAAATATTGTTCCTGAGCAAACTTGCGCTCTGTAAATTTTAAAGTTAAAATTGTTGAAATTTTGTCCATTTTGTCTTCTTTCTAAAAAATGATATAAAATTGAACTAGTTTGTGACGTCATAAAAACAAAAATTGTCAATAAACTACTTTGAAACTATAATATGATCTGTTAATTTATATTTCTCATACAATTTATAAAATTCAGCACATTTCAAGAATTTTTCAAATATGACTTTTGTGGGGGCAAATATATGCAATATACCGCATATAGTTCTTTATGTGGAAATGTAGTGTAGATTTTAAATTGTTCACATTTGTACCTTAGGGAAAAGGTTGGGCCACAATAGGGAATTCGAGTTTTACATTAAAATTTAAAGGAAACATCTTTTTTCTGAGAACCACTGGACCAGAAGCTGAAACTAATGTGGAAGTTCTATGAGATAGTGCAGATTCTAAATTGTTCAAAACCCTCAGGGGGAGGATGGGGCCACAATAAGTATTACAATTGGAGAAGCTGGAGTAGAACACAGGGTCAAAGTTACTCATGTAACCATTGTTACCCTATGGTACGTTTGTTAAAAAGTTTGTTACTTATTCTCGTCTTTTCTTTTCTTTGAAAATATTTAGGTTAGAGAAAAGATTTTGCAGTTGAGAAACATTGCCTTTCATACATACGAGGGCTGTTCGAAAATTATTGAGACATTGTGTATATTTTGCTTTCTAATTAACGTCTTTCGGTGAAAATTTGAATATACTTTTGACATACATTAAGAATTGATAAAAGCAAAAAATATTTCTCAAATATTAAATATTTTCTGTACAATGATATGTAAATGCGTCATCAGTAGGGGTACCCGGAGCAGTCTCAAAATCAGATATTGAAAATATGTAACACCAACCTTCTAACTATTCGTGGACCCATAATAAGAGCGAAACTATATCTGTCTATGTGTATAATTTTTCAGCTTTAATTCAAATTCATGTTGTGTAACTTTGACAGAATTTTGATCAGGAATACGGAGATCATAAAACATTAAGCGTGGTAGAGAAATCTGCTAAAAACGAAAAAATGGATTTTGACGTCATGGGCGGAGCAGCGAATATACCTAAAATTTTGTGTAGCGCAATGTAAAACTCTTTTCCAGACACAAACCTGCTAAAACAATAACTACCAGAAAAAAATAATGTGTTAGGGTTTGTTATTTCATTGGTATACATTTTTTTTTTTACAATTAATTCAACCAGAGTAAAATCAAAAGCTCCGGACCACCATCAGTTATTACGTACGGTATTAATATCGTTACGGAATCAATTATCGTTGACCCGCGCTGCATAAATCGGCACTGCATGATTTTAAGTCATCTTTTCCCACAAATGAAAATATTACACTCGGGTAGCAACAGCATGCATTTTTAAGGAATAGTTTAAGAAAAGAGACTGTTTGATTTTTGTAATATGTTATATGTAATAACAAAGAAGGAAAAAAATTAAACGCTTCCCGATCGTTTTACATGCGAAACCATCCCTGCATGGCTGACGTGACGTTAAAATTACGTAGTGATGCTGCTCCGGGTCGATAGACATATGCATGTTCACCGAAACTCCTCTTATTGTCATAGAAATAAGAAATTTTGCATAAGTGTTCTTTTCGTTCTTTATAAAATGTTGATGAATTTTCCTGAAATTATCTCCGTCCTTTATGGAGAAAATGTAATTGTCTCAATAATTTCCGAACAACCCTCGTACACTACAAAACGCCAAAAATGTTACCATTGCTGGAAAACACGATCCACATCTTGTATAAGTGGGGACATGCAGAATATTTCTTTATTGCTCGATCATGCACAAACTACAGCATAGACACATTGTTTGTAAAAACAAAAAAACTGCATCATGGTAATCTAACAACCTAGCTCTATGATAAACATTTCCTCTTTATTTTTTTCTATTGTCATACAGCAATATACCTTCATCACCTGCATACCGAGTTTATATATCTCAGTTGATTCGATACGCGAGATCATGCTCTAGTATGAACAATTTCTAAAACGAAGTATTCAAGTAAATTATCCATAAACAAGTTGATGAAACAAGAATATCGACAATCTCGTTTAAAGTAATCATTTCGTAAGTTCTATGGTCGATACAATGACCTTGTCAGCAAATACAATTTATCATTGAGTCAAATGTTGACTGACGTTTTTCATACTAAATATTAGGCCAATATTTACACACTGAATTGTCGACGGATTTTCCCATCATTTCCCGATCATGACGGCGGACGTGACAGGTCGGCAGGGTATGCTCACTTCACCATGGCATCTGATCCCACCTCTGATGTTTTGTAGGTTTGTGTTTGCTCTGCTCCAAATTTGGAATTTTTAAGTACACTTTTGAGCTTGAACATTGTTCGTTTTCTCAATATATTTTATACTCACGCGTCGAAAGATACAGGGAGTATCAATGTGAACTGCAAGCGGATTGATACGTTTTTGACGTACAGTAAGTTTTCTAACATAATATTAATAGATATGATACGAAGTATTATTTTCATATACATTATATTTCAAATTTTATGTTGTGATAATGAGTTGTTACTATTTCTGTTCTCTGTGTTGAAATTTCTTCATATCATGATCTGACATAAAAATAATTTTTGAAAAAATAATCAGCCTACAAATTATTTTCCATGTTGCTCAAATTAATGCCATTATTGTTCATGAAAATCAATATTAGAAATTTTAGATTTTCTAAGGGAAATTTATAGCAGAGGGTCGGGACCTCTTAAAACATTCCTTAAATGTCTACTATAAATGGTGGTTAGAGATGATTATACATTATTGTGGAATTTTGAGCTTGAATACTGTTCGTTATTTCCATATATATCATTGATAAAAATTGAAAAGTTGACCCACCAAAAAATGTTCATTAAAAGTATCTTGAAAGGAATACATATAAAAAAAATATCAATAAATTGTAAAAATATATAAAGTACCTCAATTTAAAGACTGTTTTAATTTTTTAAAATAATTTGAAAGTAATTTTTGATATTTAACTGGTCTAAGATTAAAGAAAAATTAACTACTACAGATTATTTCCATTTTAGCTCATCTGAGCCGACGTTTAAAGTGATCTCCTCTCATGAAATGCCTGCTGTTCGTTAAGCGTTTTACAGAGAATTTAATTTTATATTGCAAGTTCATTTGTAATTTAAATGTTTGTTCCTGATCCCCCCCCCCCACCAAGCTCTTTAAAACAAGGTGAGTACTTTTCTTTTTATCTTTTTAGGGATATTTATTTATGCTTCACATATTAAAAATATTGTTTTCTTTTACACACGATGAAGTTATCGCATAAAAACAGAAAAAATTTTTTTTTTTTAACCCATATGTTTTGACCACTTTATACTGATTACATGTAGTAGAGAATTAAACAATTCTACTGAATTCTGCTCAAAATTTTATTCAAGATTGGTTGCGTCCATAATGTTTTTCTTATTTGAAAAATCATTTTATTTTATTTGTTATAACCTAAATTATAATCATTTTTATTAACTGTTTATGAAAAGGGCATGGACACAGTTTCAAATGAATTTTTTAAAAAACAATTTTAATGTTTACAATTCCTAACTAAGGCATCATCTAATGATCAGCAAAAATTTGAACATCATTTGTTGATTAACAAAGGAGATACAGAACTTAAAGTTCTTCATGATATACACAAGGTTCCTTGTTGTTTGTTTACATATAGAAAATATCATATAAACAACAACATGAAATTCAGCAAATAACTAGATACTGCCTAGTAAACGTATTAAGAATGAAATTCCTTATTATTATTATCTGTCTTGAACGGACAATTTTAGTATATCAACCTATGTAAACAAAAACATGACACGAACCCTGTTGACAGAACAAAGGTTTGGAGCTCTGAATCTGTCTGGTATCGCGACTAATGAAGTTCAAATTTTTAATGATTATTAGAAAGACCTTAGTTAAATATTTGTAAAAATGAAAAAAAAAAGTTTGAAAATTTTTATGTGAACTATGTCCATGCCCCTTTAGAAAGATTCTTTAAAGTCATCGATTGTTTAAGAATGCAAGTTGAGTTCATTGTCGTGTTCATATATTGAGAAGCCGAAAAAGGTATATTTTTATACGCCACCATTCAGCCAAAAATTAAGTTAAACAAGTCTGCACTACTCTTTATTTAAAAAATTATTAGATTTCGTCGAGTCGCAAAATTGTTTCCCTAAATGAAGGATATGGAGATAACGAATAGTATTCAATATCAAATTCCATAAAACAATACAAAATAGGAGCAAAGCAAACACGGACCTCCGAAACATCAGAGGTGGGATCAGTGCCATGGAGGAGTGAGCATCCCCTGCTGACCGGTCATACCCGGCGTGTGCTCCTTGTCATGATCGGGAAATAATGGAAAAAAATCCGTCGTCAATTCAATGTATAAAAAATGGACTAACAGTTAGTTTGAAGAACGTCAGTCAGCATTTGACTTAATAATAAATTGAATTTGCTGACAAGGTCGTTGTACCGACCGTAGAACTTACGAAATGATGACTTAAACGAGACTGTTGATATTCTTGTTTCATCAACTTGCTTGTCAATAGTTTACCTCGATTTAGAAATTGTTCATACGTAGAGCATGCTCTTGCGTATCAAATCAACTGAGATATATACACTCCGTATGCAGGCGATGAAGGTATATTGCTGCATAAATAAGAGAAGTTGACCATAGAAAATTTAAAGTCATCACATTTATCATATAGCTTGGT
>NW_026919322.1:0-15531 GCF_032062105.1 Saccostrea cuccullata
CTGTATCTTCTGGTGCCATGGTATGTTGTCTCGACGATGACGTATCTTGCCGTCTGTTTACATGGGATGTCAAGCACAGGAGCGGGCGTGGCTGGGGCTGTAGTATTGTCTGTGTAACATCGCACTCTCTGTGTTGAGGTGTCTGCTGATGAATTTGATACATCGTGAAAACTGTCGGATCCGGTATGGAGGCCAGGTAGCTGAAACACACATTGTATTCTTTGTAGAGTTATAATCAAATGATAAATAGGATTTTTTTTCTTTGACTTTCAATGAAAAACATTATCCTATATTTCCATTCATGGTATGACTTTTTATATGTGAGTGGGAGAGAGAGGGGAAAGGAAAAAGAAAAAGGAAGGGGTGACAGAAAGGGGAAAAAATACAAAAATAGAGGTATTTTTTGAAACCTTTAAAATATTAAAATAAAAAGAAATCATGTAAAATCTTTAAATATTCTCAAATATCAATTTGATTCTCAAGCATAATCAAATGTGTAATTATGGTTCACCTTCATTTCTAAAGAATATTTTGACAGATTTGAGACTGTAACGGTTTTTGAGATCCAATTGAAACCAGGCAAAATTCGCTTTTTTTCCGGTATGCGCACATTCTGGATAATTCTGTCTGTAGTTGTTATCCACAGCCAACGATGCATCAATAAATTCTGAGCTTTCAAGGCAATGATTCCAGTTATTCTGCTTAAATTTTCTGAAAGAACATCATTATTTTAAAAAAAATCCAAAAAAATGTATGATTTTCAATGTACATGTAATAGGCTTTAGAGGTACAAGTACACATTCATTGGAAGAAAAATGGAGCTGGTCACGTGATCAAATTACATGAAGTCCGAACGGACTTTTATCCCCTCGCAATTGAGTTAGAGGGGAAAAGTATTAGATTTGGTGTGTGTGATCGTTAATTTGTGACGGAAGTGATGTGATTTTCTTTGGAATTAATG
Organism: Saccostrea cuccullata; assembly: GCF_032062105.1. Lineage (NCBI taxonomy): Eukaryota > Metazoa > Mollusca > Bivalvia > Ostreida > Ostreidae > Saccostrea > Saccostrea cuccullata. The sequence goes on from NW_026919322.1 coordinate 962, forward strand.
TCGGGTGCATGCTTCTTGCAAGGATGCTTCGCTTTGCGGTTCCCTTATTTGTTTTTATTTGGGTGATTTGTATAAACAAAAGTAGGTCAATCACGTGATCAAATCAAGGCACATGATCAAATCCTTGATTTGATCATGAACCGGCGCACTTCTATTCTCCTTGAGAATTTCTTTAACTTGCCATTTTTTCTTTTTATATTAAGAGCAATTCAAAAATTACGACAACTATGTACACAGAAAAAATATTGACGACGTAATATCAGCAAATGACGCACATAATAAAAAAAATATTTATATGGTCTTCAAAATTTCATATCAAAATGTTGTAAATTAGTATCAATTTTAAGTGATTTTTCAGGACATATCATTAAGTCACGGAGCAGCAAAATCTTCGACGTCACGGGCATTATAAAAAAAAAATATGTGATGAGCTTTACATTTACTAAACATCCCAAGAGTACCTGTACAGTTTGAGTTGCCTTATCTACTCAACATCCAAACACCATTTCTTGTCAAGCTTAAAATCTATTAAACAAGTAAATAATCTCTTTTTTTTGCTTTAAAACACAAAACTGCAGGTATTTATGAGATATAGTGTGGTATTGGTGACTCTCAATCACGTTCTTTACAGTCCGGATAAAGTTTTTCGTCGATAATCTTCTTCCCGTCCTCCCGTATAGCCTTTACAGAGGTCTAACGGTCTAAAATTTCAATTTGCTATTTGTGGACGAATGTCACGAATACCCTAGTTTACTACATGTTATATTATGCATATTGTGGATCTATGTTGGCCATATCTCGAGCATTACACATAATTTAACAAAAGTGTGTTGCGCCGTCAATTCAGGAGAGTCATTTTCACAGTCGTTTTCACGGGAAAAGCAAAAAATAAAAATTATGTTAGTAAATAAAATATAAAGTAAGAAATATAAATGCATAATAATAGAACAATTTAAAGACACATCTGAGGAAATTGTCGAAAAATATCGCGAATTATAGAAAATGAATGAGTTAAATTTTGGATTCCGCATGCTTTTGCTTCAATTTTTTTGTCGTGCTCCGTACCTCTCCATCAGCGATTTCAATATACCGATAATTTTAGTAGAATTTCTTTAAAATACAGAAATTTGGGCCAAAATTTATTGGAATATTTACGATACATATTTCTGTGAAGATTCATAACTATATGACGTCCGTAAGAACTATATAATAGCACAGTCCGCGTAATTTTTGAACGGCCCTCGTACATTTGAAACAGAGAGTTAAATATTTTTTTCGACTATACATTACCGTAAATTCCTTATTTTTCGCGAGTGCTTATTATGGCAAAATGGCGCTTTCACGTCAAACCTCAGGAATAATTGAACGTTCTGGTCCAACGATTTATTATTGATTTAGCACCATAAAAATAGATAAGAGTAACTAATTTCGCGAATGATTAACTTGCATATAAAAGATTCTACAGTATTGCACGAACCGTTCGTAATATTTAAGAGTCAAAATCAGCAAGCATCGAGCATTGAATGGAAAGTCAAAATTTTATTTTTTCAAAAGCTTTTGGTATATAAAAGATTTTGTCCTCCTTTAATGCTAAAACACAATTACAATTTTTTTTTGAACGTATGAAGGGACTGGTATCCAAGGAAATTCATTTCCTTAGCAACAGGTTCATAAATCCTTATGAAAATCAATGATTTTTAAACATTTTTCTATGAATATGTTTTCTGAACATGATAAGATAAGGTATTTTGGTTACTTTTTTTGTTAAAAGAAGGAATTACTTTATTCTCCAGAAAACAAGAAAAGCAAAATTTCTGTGGTGATATTGTTGTCATGACAACGGGAAAAGAACATGGCGTCAATGCTTATTAATTTTAAAAAAAGTTACATATGTTTATCACTATATACACAAAATCTACAACCACTGCTGGAAAAATGAATGGCGTGATCTTGCTACGGGTTATCTATATGTCATATCAAAATTTGCAGGCAACTTTAGTAGAAAAAAGTTACAAATGGTTAAAATGTGTGATAATCTGGTATTTATAAGCTTTTTTGAAGGGGTGAGGGTAATTTGAATACATGTACAGTGTCCATTATATTGGTCATATTGGTTCTGATCAATGCATACTCATAATTTTACTATTGTTGATGAATAAATGCACATTCAATTTCGAAAGGAATTTTATATTTCTCACAAACGAAACTTGGAAAAGGGGGGGGGGTAGGAATCACCTTGTTCACCGATCCATATGTATGTAAAATTTTGACTTGTCCATAACATTTCAATGAAGTGCCACTGAAATTTCATACTTGATATTAAGATTGCTTGTGATCAGAGAGATGCGTCAAAAACTTGACTCAAGGTCATTTGAACAAGTTCAAAGTCATTGGTAGAAGAAAAGTGCAATGTTTGCCCATTCTGTAACATTCTAATGAAAAGACTTGGTTTTATCTCGGGAATTATTTTTGAGCTGTAGATTTGTCATGACCTTGACCAAAGTTCATTAGGACATGTTTGACCTTGACTCAAGGACATAGCTTTTTCAAGGTCACTGCAGTAAAAGTGTACTATATGAGTTTGTGCTCAACACAACGGTTTTACTACTTATGACTTAAGTATTTGTCATAGTCATTTTTGGTATATATATCTGCACTAGCAAAATATCAAAAGGTTTCAAATTAATATTTGGTCCTTTATTTTAATAAAAAAACATTTAATGCAATAGCAGGAGGGTCGGTATCATTTTATGAGCTTGCTCACAATAATTCTAATTTATGAAAGAGAGTCACTACGACAGCTCACATAATTTTAAAGTAAAACCATGACAATCAGGCTTGTAGCATCAGGTTTGGGTGGGGTAGGGATGATGACATCCCTCATCCAACTTTTTTCTCAACATAACCTGATGTTTACCCCACCCCCACCCCCCCGAGTTTGGAGAATTTCCCCACTTTTTTGCAGTTTTTTAAATGCCTTCCCACACCATGCACTGAAAAAAAAAACTAGTTGAAGTACTAAGAAGACTAGTAAATTTACTGTCCATACAATCACTACCTTAAAAGTAGTTTTACTGGGTATTTATTAGATTTACTAGAAAAGATTAGTAAATCTAGAATTGATAAGTAACTTTCACTAGGTATTTAAGTATCTATACAACCCCTGCTCCACTTCTAACTATCTTAGACAGTAAACAGAAAGATTACTAATCACTACAAACGCTTTACGGGGCTCACTAGTTAAAATCACTATGTATTTCTTTCAGAGTGCAATTTCAAAAACGATACCATGTCTGTCTTTGGTATTGAACCGATGATATATTCTCCTACTGTCCTAATTTAGAAACAATATTGCAAGACAGCTAAGACCTCAGTAGCTACTGGTGCCCAAAATAAAAATCTGGAATGGCTAAATATGTATGAATGTCTAAATTTGAACTGACCCTAAAAGAAATTCATTAATAACCCTAATGGGCAATCTTTGAATGGCATATATCGAAATTTTTATTGTACTTCATATTTAAAAACATTTTGAAAGCAATGTAGAAATCAGAAGAGAATGACAAATATGAGTATTTTCATATATACATCTATAAGGCCACATCAATAAAAATTTTTGTTCGTCGGACCCGCGTGCTCCTATTTAAACAAAACTATGAAAATAATATTAATTTAAATTTCCCGCACCATGGGGATTCTGTGCTATTTTCTGTTTTATTTCCGCTTTGTTTCTTGTATTTCTAATCTGCTTACTCTGAAAATCAGAAAAAAAAATTAATAGTCCGCTCAATTTTTTTCACGCACCGCTTTAAAAAATTGGCCAGAAAAAAATAATAATGTTATTATTTAACCATTTGCCCGCTTGTAATTTTTTTTAATCAAATGTCCAACGAACATGAAATTAAATTGGTGTGGCCTAATACCTAGAGATACAAAAATACGCACGGTGTAAATCGGCTTCAAAGGATTTCATGCTTCGAATTCACCAGGTAAATGATTCTATTTCGAAGGGAATCTTTTATGAAAGGCTACATGTGATCACTAATAGTTGTATAGGAATATTCAAATTCGTGCAAATTGAAAATAAACGCTCATAAGGCACAACAAGCACATCCGAAAATTGATGGTAAAAAGTTGGAGGAATTTCGGTCTCCGGGAAGGGACGAATGGATCCGATGAATGGAGACAATTGCCCTATAATCTCTATGAATACAAGTTTATTTGTTCGGTTAAAAACTGTATTAAATACCTGTTCACATTGTAAAATATATTTATTATCCTACTTGCGTATTTTATTCATTTCTGCACATGTAAAGCAAACGGAGCAAGTCATTTGAAATTTTTGTACTGGTAGATATTATTGAGCCGTGTGATTAGGTCACGTATTGACCTATGTCCTTATGACGGGAGCTAGAACTAACTTCAACAGCTTAAAAACTTACGATTTTTCAATTTTATACACAACAATTCCCCACAATAATTAAAATCCTGGCTTTGTGATATCATTGACAGCAGCTGCTTCTTCAATTAAAATGGAACTCGTAAATTTACTTACCTCTTCATTGGTCATTTACAAAATTATTTTGTTAAAACAGATTCTGATTGCACACATAAGTACTCTGAAGTTGACATCAAGGAGATACTTGAGTTTCTGATTGACAATATCTATGTGGTTTTTAGAGACCAGGTATTCTAACAATCTATTGGAATTCCCATGGGTACAAATTGCGCTCCGTTATTAGCAGACTTTTTAATAATCATATGAAGCAGAATTTATACAAGAAATTATGCGTGAAAAGAAGAAAACACTTGCTGAGGCCTCGACATTTAGATATATCGATGACGTATTGTCATTTAATAATGGTAATTTTCATTCCTACGTCGAAACGATATATCCTGGTGAGCTTGAGATAAGAGATACCACAGAGTCCGACACCTCTGTTTCATACTTGGTTACTTTACTTGAAAAAGACACTGATGGTAATCTAACAAGCAAGCTATATGATAAACGTGATGACTTGAACTTTTCTATTGTCAACTTCCCATACTTATGCAACAATATACCTTCATCACCTGCATACGGAGTTTGTATTTCTCAGTTGATTCAATACGCAAGAGCATGCTCTATATATGAACATCTCCTAAACGAGGATAATCCTTGAGAAGCAAGTTGATGAAACAAGAATATCAACAGTCTCGCTAAAAGTAATCATTTCGTAAGTACTATGGTCGATACAATGATCTTGTCAGCAAATAATACAATTTATCACTGAGTCAAACGCTGACTGACGTTTTTCATACCTATTGCTGGTCCATTATTTATACACTGAATTGTCGACGGATTTTTTCCGTTATTTCCTGATCATGACAAGGAGCACACGGCAGGTGTGACTGGTTTGCAGGGGATGCTCACTCCTCCATGGCACCTGATCCCACCTATGATTTTCGGGGGACCGTGTTTGCTCTGCTCTTATTTTATATTGTTTTATGGACTTTGAGATTGAATACTGTTCGTTGTCTCCATATCCTTCTTCAAACAGATTTGATCTCTGCTTGTTTAATAAAAGACACATACTACTACTAGTATATATAACACGTGGCTGCTAATTATAGAGTGTAAGAGGTATCGCGAAGTAATACTTATTAAACCAATTATGTAGAGCATGATTGACAAGCTCTGTTTTTTTTTTTGTTTTTTTTTTTTTTGTCATTTGCGCTTTTCACACGCTTTACGACCGCTTACACATCCCCTTTTTGCATATCATTTAGTCAAAAAGTTAAAAAGGAGGTATCTTATCATCCAAATAAATGACGAACAATCCATGCTCAAGTAGCAAGATTAAAAATATGATGATAATGTTAGCATACTGGAAGTCAAAAATTGTTCTAGAATACAGCTATTTAAAACATAAAAAAGACTTAACATGATTGTTTTTAACTTCAATGTACTTCGTAACAGTAGACTTGAGGGGAAGAGAGAGAGGAAAGCGCTGCTGATTTAAACAACTCTAAAATTTGAACATTCCATAAATGCGTTCTAAACATTTTCTTTATCTTTTAATAAAGGTTTTTATTGAATAATTAAATTTAAAAAAAGGATTTTTAATACTGATAAAGGACAGATGACACAAACATTTTTTTTTGTTTGGAGTAGACTACGTATCATGGCACAAGTTTAGAAAAGTGGATAATTCTTAGATTTTTCTCTCCTAAGGACTCGAAAATGAAATAGACTTGTAAAGTATTACTAATATTTCAATAAAAAAAAACAAATTTAGACAAATCACACTCAGTAAAGGTTTACAACTGAAAACAAATTGCAGAATATGTTAGCTTGATTCTTAGAATGTATTATAAACATTTGAAAACATATACCAAGCCAGGTGAATTTTATCAGGAAAAGCAAAATAGTATAAATCACCCCATATCATATGGACTGATTTTTAACAATTTTGCTTTTCCTCATAAAATTCACCTGGCTTGGCATATTCTTCAAAAGTTTATATTTCATATTTAGCACCAAGCTAACATATTTTGAAATTCATTTTCATCTGTAAACCTTTAATGAGTGTGTTTTATCCATTTTTATAATTTGATTGAAATATTATATTTTCCAAGTGGGTACATCCCACTAATTATTTTTAGAATCGGTAGGAGAAGAAAGTAGTGCAGAAAAAATTACAAGTTCCTTAAATTGCAGACTTGCATAAAAAAAATTGGGCAGGTGTACTGAACTGAGCCTCACACTTGTTGATAAGGAGTATCTTTCCTACCAAAAAAGCTTTGAAAATGTAATTTATCAAGAAGATCAGCCGAATCATTTTGTGTATTATAACGCCAGTGAGAATTCTGAAATCCCCCTACTTTCACTTTCATTTTTAGAGGTTCCCGCAGAGAGACGCATTTTGCCGGAAAACGAATCTGACATGCCACCTCGAGATTTTAACCAAGGAAAGACAAGTTGATGTGCTTTGATTTGAGGGGTCACTCTCTACCGAACGAAAATTAGGGACATCGCTATGAGAAGAAACGTTAACATTGTCGCCTATGGGAAAACAATTAGTGGACTGTACCCATATTAGGAAGCCTATAAGTAAGTGAAAGATGTCATAAATCTTGAATTTATTTCAAAGTTGTTGTTTTCTATTATTTTCAATTGTTCAAATTTATGAAAAAAAACGATTATTATATTGTTGATACACATTTTAAAACAAATTGATTCATAAATAAAGTGTCTATCCCCCCCCCCCCCCCCCCCGGAACAGTCAACATGTATCACCCACTTTTTACACATGTATCATGTAGATTAAATGTATCGGTTTATATAATTTATTTATTCAGAATCGTAAATGTATAATTTGATTAAGAAGCAATTATGTAGAAGTACATGCTCCACTGTGCACTGTGGTTTATTTTCAATACACAAAAATTCACAAATGAGTTCGGGATCGGTATTCAATCGGGGTCAAGGTCGAAGTGAAAGTAGACACTTAGCAGAAAGTTATCAAAACTGTTCAGGGTAGTGTTAAGCAGTATATAGGTGATGGGCATTTGTATTTTACACAGGAGGTAAGAGGTATACCTTAGTACGATATTTGTAAATAACACTTTAATGTTTTTGGACCATGTCGATGATCGGCACGTCACATATGCATACTTGACATACATCATTTCAGATCAGTTGCGCGGTCAAGCTGGGTATACAGTTGTCTGGGAGTTAAACGATGTGTGTGAACATGCACATCAACTGATTTTTCTCATATTTTTTAGCAATTGCATTACATGTATTTGTTGAATGTTCAATTATTGTCAGTAAAACATGATTTTTACCTATTCTGCTGAATTAACTTAATTACCAATGTAAACAGTGTGATTTCAGGTGGGAGCAAATTAATCATTTTTTAAATTAATTGATTTCAAGTAATGAGCATAAAAGGAATATGGTAAAATTGTACGTGTTGAATGTCTGTGTGTCTGTGTGTCTGCAAATGTGATATTGTACCATTTATTGTATTGATTTTTTTTTTAGGTTCATGGTGATTGGTACAGGAAAAACATGAGGTCCATGCAGATGGTGTTTAAAACTATTGGCCAGCAAATGCACACCCATTTGAATACATCTTGAAAAAGAACCAGCAAAATGTGACAGTCGGCAAAATATGTAAGTTTAAGTTTTTAGAAAAAAAAATCATTGAAGTAGGGGGATGGGGTGGGGGTGAGGAAATTTACATATTAAATAGGTGATCAGAATGTGAAAGTATTTTGCTATAACTAATCTGTACATGCACTGCTATATACATTTTGCAGCTCATATAGATTTTCTTTTTTTATTTAAGATTTCAAATTAATTAGATCTACATCTTTGTTGTGAAAATTATGCATTATTAAGATTACACGGATATAAGAATTGAAATTTCATGAATATTTGATTATGCGATTTGTCAGGAAATTCAAAATTTTGTCTCATTTTCCGTACAAATTACAAAATGGTTACCATGGAAACAAAACAACTTTAGTGAACTATTTATTTAATCTGCAACACCACATATTTTTATTTTTTAAAGTAGATAATAGTATATAAGCACTGATTTTGTCTTAAATGAAAAGTACGGGAAAAGTAATGATACACATGTATTGAGCTATCCATTATTATGATGTCATTGTGACGTCATAGACGAGTAAATTTGCATTGGTATAAAAATTGCTTTGAAACAAATGATTCTATATAGGATTATAAAGGCTTATAACTTTTTCATTCATAGTCCAAATTTCATGAATGATACATCAATGGACAGGAAATAATCAGTACTTTTTTATTTTACTACTTTCGGGGTATTTGTGAACTTCATTTTTTTGTCATTTCTGGAGAAACTATGAATTAGAGGGTGAAAAGTGGTCATTTTTGTGCGGAAATACTTTAATTTTTTAAAATAAGTGAAATTGACCCAATGAAGTGCTTGATTATGATTTGACTATATGTATTTAAAGATATGAAGGTGATTAAGAATGGTATAAATGTGTTAATAGGCTAAAATTTGACTCAAAACTTGGGTGCAGTTTTGGCTAGATTGGAGCATTTTTTAAGGATATTACATATAGAACTGTAAATGCTGTAAAATCTTAATTAATTGTTGAATTTTCATGAAACTTGGCATGATGTCTCTACTTATGCTCTAGATTGACAAACAGTGTGAAATATTGTAAAATCAAAAAAATGCTTTTTCATATTGGGTACATCCCACTAATTATTTTTAGAATCGGTAGGAGAAGAAAGTAGTGCAGAAAAAATTACAAGTTCCTTAAATTGCAGACTTGCATAAAAAAAATTGGGCAGGTGTACTGAACTGAGCCTCACACTTGTTGATAAGGAGTATCTTTCCTACCAAAAAAGCTTTGAAAATGTAATTTATCAAGAAGATCAGCCGAATCATTTTGTGTATTATAACGCCAGTGAGAATTCTGAAATCCCCCTACTTTCACTTTCATTTTTAGAGGTTCCCGCAGAGAGACGCATTTTGCCGGAAAACGAATCTGACATGCCACCTCGAGATTTTAACCAAGGAAAGACAAGTTGATGTGCTTTGATTTGAGGGGTCACTCTCTACCGAACGAAAATTAGGGACATCGCTATGAGAAGAAACGTTAACATTGTCGCCTATGGGAAAACAATTAGTGGACTGTACCCAAGTCTATTTCGTTTTTCAATTCCTAGGAGAAAAAAAAATCTAAGAATTATCCACTTTTCTTAACTTGTGACATGATAATAAATCTCCTCCAAAGATAAAAGTTGTTTGTATCATCTGTCCTTAAATAAAAGTTAATTAATATCTGAAAAGTTTATATTTACCCTCCACATTCTGTTAGACTTTCTATTACATGTATTACATAGTGATCTTTTTTTAAATATTGCCCAGAGATGACTTATGTTTTATTTTTTTAGATTACTTTCATTTTATGTCCTCTAATTTATTATATATCAATATATGTATTTCTTGGGAGAATCATTTCGCAAAGACATCGATCCCGTTATCATGATCACTAACTCACTCGTTGACAACTAAACAAAATTGCGTTACTCTATATCCCTTCCAACTTTATTGCGAATGGAAAATATAAGGTATTATGAATTGTTATACATTTGTATTCAAGTTTATTTCTAAAATATATTAAAAAAAAATTGCAATGATATCTGCATTCAGAAAAACATAGATAGCTTTCAATGGAAAACCTACTTGTTCCTTTTTAAACTTTTTAAAAGTAAATCATTTTGACAGCTATCAGTTAAAGAGTCTGAAATATTTATAAATACAGGTAGTATTATCAAATCTATCTAAACTGAAACAAATTTACATACGGTAACAATATCCAGCAGCAAACAGCAATAGAAAACACACACAGAATATGGCAACCATTTTGAAAACAAGGAAGTAGATGTAAGGGTTGTGTAATAACACAGGTAAACATGATTAAAAAACAAATATTTCTTAGGTGATCTTTAAATGGCAATTGTACTTAACCGGTAATGTTGATGTGCACCGAGCTTTAAATAGCTTGTAGGTATACATATGTATATTGTTGCGTTAAAGATATGTCTCTTGCAAAAAATGGTAGCCTTTTATTGTGTTGTCTACTCAGAGACTTGGTTATCAGAAATCCATTGAGATAAGGAATATTTCTCAATTAATAAAAACAGGTTCCATTTTTTTGATAAACTATTTTAACTCTAAAAATATATTATAAAAAGAAGATGCTTGATACCACCTCCGATTTTTTGAGTGATCTTCCTTTTGCCGGATGTGGATTTACAAGTTTTAATCCTGGTTGTCATCTACAAATCTTGACGATGAAAATAAATTCCGCTCTGATTATATCGAACCTTGCAAAGGAAATATAATAATAACATAACGCTTTCCCTTTGACCTTCAGTTAAGTGCATCTTTTAATAACATTGCTTTCAGCCACTAATTGATCCAACTCAAGTCGAAAAGTAATGAAAATGGTTGCGTTATCGGGACATCCGGATATGGATGAGGAACTTGTTGCAATCTCTTTGATGATTAAAAAATTGCAATTACCTGTTTGGATTTCAGGTACCTAAAAGTATACCTTTACTTTTCAATGCAGCTGCTACTTAATCGAAAAATAAAAAACTGAGTCTTAAGAGTACTGTATGCAAACAAGCATCAGTCGACCTGTACTTTAGCGCATGGTAACTGCACATATCTTATAATAAGTGAATTTCAACTCTGAGTTTTTTTACTCCTTGGTCTTAAAGCCGCTTAATCCGAAACGTTCACATATTATCTTACACAATACAAGTACAGATAATATATAAAAATAAATTATAAGATTGATTTAATACTTTACTACAACAATACTTACATGGATTGATTGATTGTATATTGTTTAACGTCCCTCTTGAGAATTTTTCACTCATATGGAGACGTCACCGTATGCCGGTAAAGGGCTTCAAATTTTGACCTTTACTCGGCACTCAGGGCCATTGAGCAGTAAGGGATCTTTATCGTGCCAACGCTTGCCTCGGTTTTTAAGGTCTCATCCGAAGGACCCCAAACTTTCACTTCAAAGTGCCGAGTGCATGGCGAAGAAACAGTTGCTACCCATTTTAACGACTAGGTCAGTCGCAGCCGAGATACAAACTCACGACCTCCCGATCACGGAGCGAGCGCTCTACCGACTGAGCTACCTTGAACGGTCCCTTACATGGAAAACATAGATCAAAAACCTTATTGAGAACAGAAGTTCCTGACGGGAAGTTTAGATCTGCTGTGAAGTCCCCTTTGAAAAGAAATATTTATCGAATATATCTAATTATAAAGATAGTTCAAACCCGAGTATTTTTTTTCCATCAGAAGAAGCCTAAGTCATAATATATCTTTTGAAAATTAAAAAATTAATTGAAGATAATCCAAAGTAATTTTCATATTGTTGTAAAATGTGGTATTTTGTGTGATGTATTCATATTATTGATAACTTATACATACAATATTCCCCTGTACATGTATCTTTTGATATTAAACACTGATTTTAAATATTTCTTTATTTTTTGGTAACAGTAATTAAAGCACATCAAAATTCATTGCTCGACACAGTGCTCTGTAAATATGAATTTATTGTAAATATCCAGTAAATAGCATTTGGGCACTAACATCAATTCATAATTTGAATTTGCAGCCCCAACGCTCGCCATGTCAACTAACTTCATTTCGTACCCAAGACTTGCATATTGGGCGTCTTTTTGACTTTTCTAGCTCTGAAATGAAAACAAAATATAATAGCATTTCGTTACATAGAATTTTTTTTATAAAAAAAAGTTTCAGATGAAATACATACAAAAGGGGAAATTAAGAATTGTTATATTTGTTATTTATTTATTTTTTTTTTGTAACAACGACAACAACACACAAAAAAATAAATATATAAATAAAAAAGAAATAAATAGATTTACAAAAGTAAAATAAAAATCTTTTATTAACATCAAGACTTCTCTATCTTGTTTTGGTCCCACGGAATCCCTCGCACTGAAAGGGAAAAAAATGTAACAATATACATTTTTTACCAAAAAAATGGGTAACCTGTATTTTCCGTTTGAATTCAAACTCCTTTTAGGCATCAACATCATCAGCAACAACAAATAACGATAAAAAATATTTACATCTCGACCCCTCTCACCCTGTTTTGACATCTCAGAAAGCCTCGCACTGAAATAAAAAAAAATATAAAGTATTACAACAAAAATTTGGATTTTTTTCCAATTTGAATTCTTTATCTTTTTTCAACAACAATATAAATAATAATATAAAGATGTATATTAACATCATGACCACTCTTTCTTTCATTTGCCCCTTGGAATCCCTCGCACTGAAGGAAAAAAATATATTTTTTTTTTCCACAAAAACACGGATTACATTTATGTCCATGTTGAATTCAAAGCTATTTTTCAACAAAAACAACAATAGCAACAAGAAATCATGAAAAAAAAAACAATATTTAAATCATGACTCCTCTATCCTGTTTTGTCTCAAAATCCCTAGCACTGAAAGGAAAAAAAATATCACAACAAAAACATGGATTATTTCGAATTTGAAATCATTTATCCTTTTCAACAACATAAATAACAACAACAAAAAAAAACTAAATATTTACATCATGACCCCTCTTTCTTGTGTTTGCTACTCGGAATCCCTCGCACTGTAAGTGAAAAAATATAATAATATATATTTTTTTCCAGAAAAACATGGATAACATGTATTTCCATTTTGAATTCAAAGTTCTTTTTGACAATAAAAATAACAACATCATCAGCAACAACAAATAGTGATAAAAACAATATTTACATTATGACCCGTCTATCTTGTTTTGATCTTTCAGAATCCATCACACTGACAGGAAACAATAACTTATTACACAAAAACTTGGATGTATTCCATTTTGGAAACCACTAATCTTTTTCAACAAGAAAAAACAGAACAAGAAAAATATTAAAATAAAATAAAATACACAAAAATAATGAGAATGCAATATTTACATCATAACCCCGCTATCTTCTTTTGGCATCTTTGAATCCCTCTTACTGAAAAAAAAATGAAATACAAAAACGAATTATCTCCGTTTTGAACCAATATCTATTTTGGATGCTAGTGAAGCATTTAAGAAAGAAAAGTTATAAATTCTGTTTTTCCTTGATTTATATATATATATATATATATATATATATATATATATATATATATATATATATATATAGGTATATGAGGTTGTTTGTGGGCATCGACCCTCTAAGCTGGTTTGTGGGATCTCGCATTTCTACATTGCATAGCTATGCCATATTCATAATTTAGGCGTTATATATGGTCCTTATAAAATATATAATATAATTTTTGAGTTAATATTAAAAAATGTTGTATATAATTGTGGGTCAAAACATTCATATATATAAAGCATTGTGGGATAAACTATATACATCGCACAATCCTCTTCATATATGAATTATATGACCCGCAATATTATCTTATGCTATATATATTATTTGCTGCAATGCGAAATGAAAAGACATAAGAATTAATGTTTGATAAAATATCTATAGATATATACATGCATGTATATTTACTTATGTACAAAATACAATAAATCATTAAGAACATTTTGCTGATTTCAATATAAAATTTTCAATATTACTTTTCAAGTACTTTCGGATCATATTAAATAATGATTTACTGAGATACATTATTTATGAGAATCTTAACAAGATATTCTAGGGATATCCTCTCTCGCAATATAATTTATACAATCAACTGCCCCACAATGTTATATATATATAGTGACCCACAAACAGCGATGATCTATACATTATTATATATAGAGTGTCCCACAATCACGTATAATCACATGTGGTATATTTATTCCACAATTCATTACATACATATAAACAATGACGTACAGTTCATTACGTACAAACACTGTATATACAGTGACCCACAATCAGTTTTAATCAAGTGCAATGTATTTATCGCAAAATTCCTTATATACATATATACAGTGACCCACAA
>NW_026919323.1:0-15173 GCF_032062105.1 Saccostrea cuccullata
TTTCGACTTCTTTGCAAGAACCACTGGATAAATGTCAACCAAACTTGTCACGAAGTACCTTTTTTCAAAATAGAGTCAAACCATTTTTAAAGAATAAACAAGAGTATTTAAAATTTTCTGACATCTTGTAAGGAACCATTGAGTCAGAATGATTAAACTCATCGAAAAGCTTAAATACATTGTGTAATTTTTAAATTATTCATTGACATTCATGGGTTGGATTGGATTAGATCTCTACATGAGACCAGTATTCTATATAGGAATTTAAAAAAAATTCTAGAATTTCATCTCTAATTACAGCTAATCATTGGGAAGCTTAGAAGCACGTTTGCGCATGTAAGGGACGTCGTGAATAGGTTTAGTAGGGGATAAGAGTTTCAAAAGGGGAGATTTTTTTAAGAATGACAAAATCATACTGATTTTAAATAACATGTAAGAAGCCATACATACATAACTGGTGTTGAATGATGTTTATTGTCATGAGAACCGGATTTTTGTAAGAATTCGTGCTAACATCAAGGATCCCAATTTTTCTTAATGCTTGCAGGAAAAAAAATGTCTCCCAAACAACATGCTGAATATATGTTGATTAGTTTCATAAATTTTGGTCCGCAATATGGAGTAATCTTATAATTTGGAATTAAAGATGCAAATTTAAAAATGAAATTCTGTTGATGAATAACAAATAGTCAAAAAGAATTTAAGAACAGTTGCGACAATGGGACTCGACTTTTTATTATAAATTTTAAAGACAGTTTTGATCTTTCATTTTCACAACCTTTGTATAATTTAATATATTGATCTTTAGATGAAAATGATCCAGAAGTTTTTATATGGATTGGCACCTTTTCTGGATTACTGGGTTCAGGTTCTGTAACAATAATTGTAGTCGTCATCAGGAAAAATAAAAAGTAAGTTTTAAATTCAAGGGAATGGTTATAAACATATATAATTTTTTAAGATCGTAGTATTTTGTTAAATTTAACTTAATTTTTTAATATTTTCTTTCAGGGACAACAAAGTGATAGATAAAGGAATAAAAAAGTCGACAATTGTAAATATTCATATTCCTGATACAAACTTTGACTCCAAAGAGGCAAAAATGGAGAAAACGCAAAGTTAAACTATAGAGTAACGCAGTTTTCCATTTTAACTGTTTTCTTGTTTTTTCATGAATAGTTGCTTGTGCTTGTATAATATGAATTTTAAACCATTTCATTTTTTTTATAAATACATCATTTTAAGTAGACAAAATCTTAAATTATAGTGATGCGACCTTATAATAAGATAATGACATAAAACATTATATTGTGCATATTTTTTTTGTTAACCTTTCGCATGTTAACCTAAGTTAAATGATTTTGAAAATTTAATGACAATAGAATTTATGTTGGAATATGACACATTGCTAGTAGCTTAAGCAGAATGAATACATATTCATTTTATATTCTTCAGCTCAAACAATTTTCAATTTAAGAGAGCTTTTTATCCTTCTGATTTCGATCTTTTAGGGAACTTATTCTGAAAATACTAACGATATTTTAGGAAAATGTCTTTTAGGAGCAATAATCGTTTAAATAATGGGGATACCAGTATGATAAGTTAAGACAGGCAAAACTTTTCTGAACACAAAATGCAGAAATCTAACAAACAGCCAAGATATACTGAAAATAACAGAACTAAAAAAATCAGTGAAAAGAATATATATAAATGTACTATATGAAAGGCTCAAATGTCATTTTCCCATTTTGAAGAATAAAAAAAATGATGAAGAGGAGCGAATTTGTTACACTACTGTCATGTTTTGTATGGATTGAATTTAATTCAGAGCAAAATTCCTTTAAAGGAAATTAAAGCCGCTTATCTTTTTCATGTAAAGACTTTTTCTTCCATATAAACAGTATTCATTTCGCTTTTGAGTGGTTTAAACGGACCACAAAATCGCTTTTTGGTGATATTCTAAGCATTTGAAAGTCGTTCCTGTTTTTTAGCTCTACTGGTCAGAGACCAGAAGAGCTTATGCGATGGTAATGCGTCCGTCGTCCGTCCGTCTGTCTGTCTGTCTGTCCGTCTGTCTGTCTGTAAACAATTTTTCAAAATGCTACTCCTCCTACAGTTTTGGTCTGATTTCAATATAACGTGGCACATATGTAGACTACACTAAGATACATAATTCTGTGTATCGGTTTTTGATTTTGATGAACGGTGTTGCCGTGGTTACTAAAAAATAGAAATTTCTGTGAAATTCTTTCAAAATGCTACTCCTCCTACAGTTTTAGTCTGATTTCAATATAACTTGGCACACAAGTAGACTACACTAAGATACATAATTCTGTGTATCGGTTTTTGATTTCACTGAACGGTGTTGCCGTGGTTACCAGAAATAGAAATTTCTGTGAAATTCTTTCAAAATGCTACTCCTCCTACAGTTTTGGTCTGATTTCAATATAACTTGTCACACAAGTAGACTACACTAAGATACATAATTCTGTGTATCGGTTTTTGATTTTGATGAACGGTGTTGCCGTGGTTACTAAAAATAGAAATTTCTGTGAAATTCTTTCAAAATGCTACTCCTCCTACAGTTTTGGTCTGATTTCAATATAACTTGGCACACAAATAGATCTACACTAAGATACATAATTCTGTATACCGGTTTCTGATTTTGATGAACGGTGTTGCCGTGGTTACTAAAAATAGAAATTTCTGTGAAATTCTTTCAAAATGCTACTCCTCCTACAGTTTTGGTCTGATTTCAATATAACTTGTCACACAAGTAGACTACACTAAGATACATAATTCTGTGTATCGGTTTTTGATTTCGATAAACGGTGTTGCCTTGGTTACTAAAAATAGAAATTTCTGTTAAATACTCTCAAAATGCTACTCCAAATAACAGTTTTAGTCTGGTTATATATAATGTGGCATGCAAGTAGACATGACATAAGAACATAAAGAGACTTAATCAAGGATCATTATTCTATTTATTGCTGTTGAAAAGTTTCAATTTCTAACTGCTTAAGTACTGTAGAAGTGGAATACATTACGGTGTTTTTAATTTCACTATGTTCACGATTTAAGAATTTTCCGCGAACTTTAAACCATCGTGATTATTATTTCACTTCATTTCTAGCTAAAAACAGGCATAGCACCTGAATATTTATAAAAGGTTCACCGTGAAATTAAAACCACCGTGAAAGGTAACTTTCTAACAAACCGTGAAATTTTAGACACGTGAAATTAAAGACGTCTACAGTACTTTTCTCTTCCTTTGCTATAAGTACAAACCAGTAGAGCTTCAGTCTCGACAGAGACTTCTGGTTTTACTTAGCCGTCGCTAAGGTCTTGTGGTATTTCATTCAATTCGTGATTGGGAGATACTGGATTTGATTCTCTTTCCCGCCGCTAGGTAGTGATTGTTCATTTTGTCAAGCATCCTCCACTAGAAATGAAACGTCATTTTGACGAGAAGTTGGGAAACTAAAGTTCCGTGTGAAGTCTATTAATGGTCTAATTTTAAGTCTATTGGCGGTATATTTTGTTGTCTCTATATGAGTGAAACATTCTCGAATGGGGCGTAAAACTATATACAAACAATATACATGTACAAAGAGATCAGTTAATATAAACTCTATCTTTAGAATCTTTTTGGTGTCATCAGGAATTTGAAAAACATCCATCTCTCATGTTCCCTTTTTGAAATCCCTTATGAAGAGAATCATTTGGAGAATGTTCTTACATCGATTCTAGCAAACCCAAAGGCCCAAGTGAGCTTTTCTGATGAAAGTTTGTCCGTTGTCCGTCGTCTGTCGTCGTTGTTGTTGTTGTTGTCCTTGTTATTGGCGTCGTTGTAAACTTTTCACATTTTCATCTTCTCTACCACCACTGGGCCAATTTCAACCAATCTTGCAACAAAATATCCTTGGGTGAAGGGGATTCAAGTTTGTTCAAATGAAAGGCCACGCCCTCTTCCAAGGGAAGATAATTATTAATAAGTGAAAAAATAATGGCATCTTTAAAAATCTCCTCGAGAACTACTGGGCCAGGAAAGATTTAACGCATGGGGAGGCAATCTCGGTAGTGTAGATTCAAATTTGTTCAAATCACGATCCACTGAGGTTGGGCGGGGCCATAATGGCTGATCAAAGTTTACATAAGAATATTTAGGAGAAATCTTTTAAAAATTTCTTCTCCTGGGAACAATGGGGCCAGGAATAATAATCCTCATGTGGAAGTATCCCCAAGTAGTGTAGATTCAAGTTTCTTCAAATCCTGACACCTGGGGATAAGAATGGGGCCACAATGGCTGATCAAAGTTTCACACAGGAATATAAACGAATTTTTTTAATGTTCTTCTCCAGAACTATTTGGCCAGGAAAGATGAAACTCACTGGAAGGCATTCTCAGGTAGTGTAGACTCAAATTTGTTCAAATATTAATCCGCTGGTGAAGGGCGGGCCACAATGGCTGATCAAATTTTACATAGGAATAAGTCGGAAAAATCTTTTCAAAATCTTCTTCTCAAGATCAGATTGGTGATGAAGTCATGAAGTCATCATTGGTGAAATTTATAAATGGAAACATCCTAAGTTATAGTTAATTCAATTTTTTTTATACAATAACCCCTGGGAATAGGGTAGAGCCATAATTGGCATTCAAAGCTTTACATAGTAAAATACTGAAACATAAAAAAAAAATCTTCTTCCCAAGAACAGCAAAGCCATGACATGATTGGTGATATTAAATGGAAGCATCCTCAGGTAGTTTAGTTTCAAGATTGTTTAAATCAGAATTCTATGGGAGAAAGGTGGGGACACAATGTGGGATCAAATTCCACATAGAAAATGTAAATATTTTCAAAAAAAATTTTGAGAACACAAAATCTTCGAAAAGTATTTTTTATATGGAACTAATGGAAGCATCCTCTGTTGGTTTCGATTCAGGCTTATTAAAATTATGACCCCCAGGGTTACGTTGTGGCGACAATGAGGGATCAAAGTTTTGCATTTTAATATATAGGAAAAAATCTTTGTTTTTTGGAACAGAAAATATTTTTTTAGTCAAATTGATATGTACGAATCTGCAAGTAGTGAAGATTTAAACTTATTCATATCATGTCCAGGAGGAGGGAGGTATTGAGGGGTCACATGGGGAGATTAAGTAATATATGTTGGTAAGCGAAATCTTTAAAAAAATCTTCTTTTCAAGCATGGCAAAGGTATACATGTATAATTTATAGATATTGTGACATTCTCAAGTAATAGACAATTTTATCCCTTCCCCTCCCCTAACATGTAAACTTTTCAATTATGAACTGATTTTGTTTTTTAAGTAGCCCATGTGCTCAGATAAACGATGTGGCCCTTGAGATACTCCTTGAGTGTTAGAAAAAAGTATTATATTTAAGGAATTTTTTCTCTCAAAGTCACATTTTCTTTAGATTGTTTACATATGACACATTTAAAAAACCGGTTGATTCCTAAAACAGTTTATTATATCGGGTATTTGAGGAGCTTTTCTCTTACAAGTACTTGTATTTCTGCTGATCACAATTCTCCATTGAGTTTTAAAACTTGTGTATTTAAGGAATAATCTTTCACATAATGAATAACTGTTGATTCATTATAGAGCCTAACACAACAGAAATTTGAGGAAAGGTCCCCCTTTAATTATCATTAAATTATCATTTGTCTTATGATATAATTTTATTCTCTATAAAACATGTTTTATACAATTATGGAACGTCGCTCTCATTGATAAAAAATGCAGTACATATTCGTATTTATGTAAACACTGTATAACAATTTAAATAAAAAGTGATTTTGTCAATTCAGTTAGTGTTAATTTTATTTAATTATCATTTATTTATATATTATTTAGTCGTTCTTAATACAAGTATGTTCACTGCACAGTGTATACATGTACTGACACAGAGGGACATTGATGACTAACGATGCAATTGAAATGATTCTCGGAGAACCATTTGCAGAGATACGGAAAGAGTCTTCCGATTTATCTTCAATTACATAAAATAAAATTCCTCTTGACACTTTAAGCTGACATGGCACATTGGTCTTTAAAATCATTTAAGGTTCAACTTGATGTTAAAAGTTTTACAAGAAATGTACGATTTTATTTGTACTTGATTATACATCGTATGTTTGAACTTTTCAATTTCGTAACAAATTCCTTAGTCTGCACCTGATACTGAGCACGGGATGGCGATACTTATGAGTTGGTTTTTATTTCTCGCATTTCTACTATTAACTTTCTACTTTACTTTATTATGTGCCAGCATATATGTTAATCAAAAGCGTTCCAAAATTCGTAGTTTTTTTTATAATTTTCAGATGAAAGAAGTTTCTAAAGATTTTTTAATATATTTCGGTTTGAAATGCTCTTTCAAAATATGAGTCATGATATTGATTAGAAAAATTTAGAAAAAAAATTGAGCTCCAGTTGTAAGCTCCTATCAAAGATTTCTTTGATGTCATGTAATGTTTGTAAATGGTAGCTTTCGCCGGGCAATAGGTCCGACATGTAAAAAAGAAAACCTAGACACTTGGACAGAATGGAAGAAAGAAATCAGATATATATCCAATCGCACTTTGAGGGGCAATATCAAAACCATCTGTCGTTTTGAATAATTCAGAAGTGAATAAAGATGATTGCACGATTAATATGTACTGGTACCAGCTAACAAAGGAGTTAACGGAATTGTCTTTGTTTGTAAAGCTCATTATTTTAATAAGCTTCAGATCTGTAGCTCGCTGGTTTCAGACAACCAGAGAGCTAGTATCACCCATTGAAAAAATGTGTATATTTACAAAAAGTGCGCTGTTTCACGATTTATTTCTCCATATGTTTATGTTGCCATCTCAAAAGTTCACTAACCGTGTGTTCCTAGCATATTTTACTAGCAGCTTTTACTACTTCCATAGCAAAACATTCCCATAAACATTGTTTATAGACTTTTTTGGCCTGAAATTAAGACCGTTGAAAATTTTGCCTACCTATTCTGACATATTAGGTGGCGGGATAATTCGGTCCAATGCGCTTCGTGAATGACTTGTACATGCATTTTCGTGTGGAAGTAGAAAAAGAATATGTAAGAAACATGCGGTTAGTAAGAAACGCATATTGTTTTACTCGTCAAAGAAATTTTTAAAATGTACATAAAACAACATTTTTTTTATATCATTGAATACCTGTGACCTAGTATTTAAAGGGCAACATGGGTTTTTTTTAATCCAAGTGTTGAATTATCTCCCTTGATTAAACATGCTTATGAAAGAAGTTTTTTTCTTGATTTCTTCTAAATCGGATGTCTATTTTCGTTGATATTTTGGATTCAGAGTAACTTTTAACACTTCTATTAAACCCATATTTAAGATTTGATTTCAATGTTGATACTGCAATGCCAAGCCGAAACAAAGATGAACACAACCAGGCTAACGATGATGCTAAACCGAGCTATGCAACAGGAAGTTGCAACTGTATTTGAAATAAATCAATGGGCTTTGCAACCGTTAAACTAATGTCTGAAGACCACTATCTGGCCATCCGCAGTAACCACCCACTAGCATTGAGACGTCGCACAGTACATATTGTTGTGACCCTTGAATTTGAGGGCGATGAAAATGACATCAACTTGACTTTTCAATTAGCAACATTGATTTTTATCATAACACACTCAAAAATCGCTTAAATAAAATAAGTTTTAAACTGAAAACATAGATTTTTATATTATATACGTTTCTTTTTTTTGTTGAGTATAGTTTGAAATTTACGTTAAGATAAATCGAGAAACAGCGCACTTTTTGCACAATAAAAACTGTATACACTATTTTCAATGGGTGGTTCTGTATTTTGTAGGTCGTCCATCTCAATTTTGGACCAGCAACCTACAGACCTGCAGTTCTATTCTAATTGTTTTTTTTTAGAGGAACTTGATTTTATTCTGCAAGTGGTCATCCATTTTAGATCCTAGTTCCGTTTCTAAGAAGCGAATTCTTCAAAGACTATAAAATATCATAAAATACCGCTACAGATACAAATAGATATCAGTGTAAAATATTTTTGACATTCCAAACATCATATTGAATTTGAATTACTTTACCTTTTTACCAAATCTCATTCTTTAGTACTTGTTCATCGTATCGCAAGCAGACAATACCTGAGACAATTAAGGGGCGCTGAAAAGACGAATAATGACCCTCATAAAAAAATGAATGAAAATCATAATTCAACTGTAGAAAAAGTTTCATCCCCCCAAAAAATTACCCTACCTTAAGAAAAATAACTTCCGTAGAATAATGACCCCTTATGGGTAAAAGTTGAAGTTCTTAGTGGGCTAAAAAAATCAATCATTCATTCAAGTGACCTAGTGGCTTAAATGCTCACCTGAGCTAAATTGAGAATAAATTTATGATATGTTGATCTCATAACATAATGTCAATGTGATAAGTCAGAATCTAAAGGAGTGAAAGATTTATCGAGCCCAAAAGCCAGGTGAACATTGTTTTTTTTAATGATGGAGAATCATACTGACGAAAAGCAGCAATAATTGTTTTATTATATGATTCAGCGACTAAACTGATACACACTGATTAGCACACGTATCAAGTTTCTTGTTTACAATTGATTGCTCACGTCCTAGCCAAACACAGTGAGAGAATTGGATTTAACATTAGCATAACAGGTACTAATTTTCCATTTAAAAGGTATTAAGGTGCAATTTAGGTAATAAATACTGTAGATTCCTAATTAAACGCGAGGAATTAATTTCCGCGAAATTCGTCAAAAGCATCACTCACTAAAAATATTTCTCGCTTTTATTTGTATAATGCTGAAATCTTTGTTGAATCTATTGATGCACCGTCCATTCGTGAAATATAATTCTCGCGATTAGACGTTTAACAGCCAGTTGGCGATAAAAAGCTCTCGCAAAAAATTACGAATTACAGTATCAACCATAGCATTTAAAGGGGAAATGTGGAATAAAAGATGCAAAAAGACAAGTCACTTTAGAAACATTTTTGATGAACCCCTCAAAATGTTTATTAATGTAAGGGGGATTTCCTTTACTCCACTGTATCAAAAAGTTGGGATAGAGCATCAAGACTTGCAATGAACATTTTCAAGCAAAAAGATAAAAGAATATGTTAATGAAAATGGAATTGGGAGACACCCCATCCCATCCCTGATTCTACGCTCCTGAATTTTTTTTGCATTTTGTCTTCTAAAGTAGGACCGGTCACGGTAGCCTAGTGGTAGAGCGTTCGCTTCGTGATCGGGAGGCCCGGGTTCGATTCTCGATCGCGGCGCCGTGTCATACCTAAGACGTTAACATAGGTAGTGACTGTTTCTTCGCCAAGCGCTCGGCACTAGAAGTGAAAGTCACGGGTCTTTCGGATATGACCTTAAAAACGTAGGTCCCGTGTCACGGTAGGCGTTGGCACGATAAAGAACCCTCACTGCTCAATGGCCCTGAGTGCCGAGTATAGGTCTAAATTTGAAGCCCTTCATCGGCATCGATGACGTCTCCATATGAGTGAAAAATTCTCAAGAGGGACGTTAAACAATATACAATCAATCAAATCTATCTAAAGTAGGAGAGTTCTTTTTTTGTATTAAAACAGGTGTGGTTACAAGACTTTCAATGAACATTTAAAACTAGAAATTGCTAAAATTTTACATTCAGAGAAAGTGGGGAGGGGGCAATC
The DNA here is from genome assembly GCF_032062105.1 of Saccostrea cuccullata. Classification (NCBI taxonomy): domain Eukaryota; kingdom Metazoa; phylum Mollusca; class Bivalvia; order Ostreida; family Ostreidae; genus Saccostrea; species Saccostrea cuccullata. The sequence goes on from NW_026919323.1 coordinate 9,726, forward strand.
TCTCCCCTTTCTCTCATTCTTTGTATATGAATATTATGTTTTCACTTGAGTGGAATTTGGATTCAGGTGGAAAAAAAACTTTTCAAAATCGTTTTTAATCTATTTTTAGTTCAATGTAGGAAAAAAAATCCTTATTTTTACCTTGAAGGTCAATAAAATGGCCTGTCTTAAAGGATAAATCGAACCAACCTTCAACAATATTAACAGTAGGGAATTATTACTAACTTACAAATAGCGCAAATTGAATTATATCATTAATGGACATGCACATTGAATATTTTCACTATTTTCTTAAATTGACAAACAATATGACATTTTCAGTGCACATTAATATGTTCCAATTCTCGTGATTAAGCAGCTCTCAAAATTCACATCTTTCATTTATATGCATATTACTTAATTTTTTTTTATTTGATTACTATGATAATTAAGATTTAACTCCTTGTCTTTCATAGCTTGCATGCACATATATTTTCTTAATTTAGCCACTAGTGAAATTCAGATCCTTGACTTTTTTTATCTTTCATATGCAAAATAAACGTGGTATATTAACTGTTTACAAGATCTTTCTGAACTTGGATTAACTCAATTTCTCAGTCCCATGATTCAAATTCATAAACATGCATTTCACATTGATTTTATCAATGGCACCCGACCTAATATTTTTGTTTGTTTGTTTGTTTGTTTGTTTGTTTGTTTGTTTTTGTTTGTTTGTTTTGTTTGTTTGGTTTTTGTTTTGTTTTTGTTTTGAGTTTTTTTTTTTGGTTTTTTTTTATTGCGTTTTTACTGTCTTCATTACTGTTAATTTACGGCAACTCATAGCAAGACACAGCTAAAAATGGTAAAGGAAAGCACTTTTCAGTGTAGCACCGACAATTAGTGAGATAAGAATCATATAGGTATGTTAAGTGTGTACGAGGGCCGTTCAAAAATTACGCGGACTGTGCTATTATTTACTCTTATAGACGTCAAATAGTTATGAAATTTCACAGAAATATGTATCTTAAAGATTCCAATAAATTTTGAGCAAAAATTTTGTATTTTAAAAACTTTTTACTAAAATTATCGGAATGTTGATATCGCTGAGGGAGAGATATGGAGCAAGACAAAAAAGAACTGGGTACAGTATGTATAACGTGGCGGCCCTGTCTGTAAATTTGATTAAAGTTTTTTACAAACATGCCCACGATATGTCCTTTCCAAATAATTTTATTTTTTGGAATAATCTCTTACCGTTTTTCCGCCAGAGGTTTGGGAAAATGGTGCATTTTCTTCAATAATTACAACTTTTGACGTAACGACGTCATCACGACGTTACTGATTTTAACGTTACGTGAGATGAAAACTGTAAATTCTCTTAATCGAGAACTATTTAATACTTAATCCTGCAAATATTCCAGTAAACTATTTTGAACTATCTTTCAATTCATCATACATTGTAGTCCGAAAAATCTTACGTTTTTCTGGCTTTTTTACGATTTTTTACGATTTTGATATTTTACATGCCAGGAAAACGTCAGAACCGGCGCCATTACGAAAACTGGGAAACCGCCGCCACCAACCCGAGGCGGCATTCAGTATTTTCGATACTTGTAAACCGAATTAAATGCTGAATTCACTTTGTCAACAGTACAATGCCTTTAGTACTCACCAACATCGTTTTTATGTACTATTTATGAAATAATATAATCCGATGAACACATTTTATGACGTATTGTCAATTAATAATGATAATTTCCATTCCTACGTCGACACGATTTATCCTGGTGAGCTTGAAATAAAAGATAACACAGAGTCCGACACTTCTGCTTCATACTTGGATATTTTACTTGAAAAAGACACTAATGGTAATCTAACAACCAAGCTATATGATAAACGTGATGACTTTAACTTTTCTATCGTCAACTTCCCTTACTTATGCAGCAATATACCTTCATCACCTGCATACGGAGTATTTATATCTCAGTTGATTCGATACGCAAGAGCATGCTCTACGTATGAACAATTTCTTAAACGAGGTAAATTATTGACAAGCAAGTTGATGAAACAAGAATATCAACAGTCTCGTTTAAAGTCATCATTTCGTAAATTCTATGGTCGATACAATGACCTTGTCAGCAAATACAATTTATCATTGAATAAAATGCTGACTGACGTTTTTCATACCAATTGTTAGTCCATTATTTATACACTGAACTGACCACGGATTTTTGTTATTTCCTGATTATGACAACGAGCACACGGGGGTGTGACCGATCGGCAGGGGATGCTCACTCCTCCATGGTACCTGACCCCACCTCTGATGTTTCGGAGGTCCGTGTTTGCTCTGCTCTTATTTTGTATATTTGTTTAATGGACGTTGAGATTGAATACTGTTCGTTATTTCCATATCCTTCTCATCTGACTGTTGAGTTTGATAAATTGTGATTTCGGCATTAATTTCGGTTCCCAAATATAGAAAATCAACTTCGAGTGTAGACGGTGAAATTCCCGGCTTTCGAAAGGGCGCCGGTTCTGACGTTTTCCTGGCATGTAAAATATAAAAATCGTAAAAAAGCCAAAAAAACGTCAGTTTTTTCGGACTACATATTGTTGATAGTTTAAAATGTTAAATTTTTCAGAAATACATGGATATAATTTTTGACAAACGATTGTATCAAACACGCTAATCTACGAAACTTTATTCATCCAGATGAAATGAGGTGAGTACTTAAAAAATTTAACGTATAGTTAATGTATTTATGCCTGTTTTTCAAGCGGGAGGAAAAAAAAACACGAATTTCCGGAAAGGGATCCCAGAATTTAGTAGTACAAAGTGTGTACTGAAACAAGCATGATTTTCTAGACTTGTAAAAAAAATTTTTATACTAGTACTATATTGAAATGTTATGTGTATGATTTACATAGTTTATTCACGTTAGCTATAGAAGTCTGTGCGTTTTGTTTTCTAAGAAATGCGCAGTCACTTGCATTGATGTCGGCTGTAAACGATCGACCAATGGTCAAAGTCGAGAGGAGATCAACAAAAAATAGGAAAGGACTGTCTCTAGTTTGAAATAAAATTCATGATATAAACTTGTTCATTTGTCGTCATAATTGTACATCTTGAAAAGACCCCCCCCCCCCCCCCTTCTAAATTTTTCTATCTAAATGAAGCAAATGCAAATAATCGAAATGCAGAATAAAAAAAAAAAAACTTAATCTAAAAATATCAAATATTAGTTCAGGTCTCTTTTCTTTTTTAACCTTTTCATAAGCTACATATTGAGATACTTTTGCAGTTACAGGTAAGTTATTAATATAGGAAACTAATGTTTTGTGTCGTGTGTGCACCGTCACTACGGCGTGCATTTTTTTTACGGTTAGGTTTTTATTCCCGAATAACCATTAGAAAGCGAGATTAGGTTTCTAACAAAATAATTTTTTTTCTTGAAAGTTGTTTTAATGAAAAATTATTTTAAAATATACCTCACAAACAGCTGACATGTATTACGTCATGTACATGACTAAACATCTGATGAGACAAAAACTGCTTAAACATATACATTTTTATATTGATTATGCTTTACAATACCTCCGAAATGTAAATGTTTATAGATATTTGATAGATTTCAGTGACAATTATAATTTCAATTCCAAACCTGTCGCACTTCCTTTAAAAAGATTTACTTTTTGGTGTCTTCGAATGTTTTACGTCATTTGTTCTTGCAGGAACGAATAAACTACAGACGGAAATTAACATCTTTTAAAAATTTTGATCTGATGGGTACCATTTTCAATAGGTTAATATGGACTGGAACCACTCCCCATCTTCCCACCCTTTTGTCATTTGTATCAATATTGATATCCTATGACATATTTAATGTATTATTTCATGGATAATTTGGTTAAATTCTTTTAAATCCAAACAATATTTTGTCTGATACATTCGCTAAACAGATAAGTTTAAAAAGCAATTTAATGACTGACAAGTTTATTTTTAAAAAAAGATTGGTGAGCTAGCGCCTTAGCAATTTTCAAACACAAAAAGGATAGTCCGTGTTCAACTGATTGATTTTGCTGAATATTTTAATTTTTTCTTCGAGACTGAAGTCTGATCAAGTTATAATTGTTTTGTGAAGTGTGTTTTGTAGACACATAGGTAAAGAACGAGGGGGACGGGGGGGGGGGGGGTGTTGACCCTTTGGTGCAACGGAACGTTTATGATCTTTACTGGGGAGGGGGAGATTCTATATAATATGGTGAAGATGCAGATTGAGGCATTGTATGAGTTGGCTCAAGAAAAGAATTTCGTGGCAACCTAGCAAAGAAAATAAAGGGGAGTTAAAGGAATGTAGAAATAACTGTAACTGTATGTTGTATAAAGAAATCCAGTGAGTTCCGAATGTGAAGAAGCCACGATTAGTGAAGAAGCTTGGTCCTTTGTCAAGAACTGTTAAGTGTTAAAGAGCCATGCACACTTAACGGATTTATTCGTTATTTTCAGTGCAAATTCTTGTTTCTGAATTGACCAATCATATATTAGAGTCTATCTTTGGTTGTGCTTAGACCTTAAAAAACCTCCCAAGGTTGTCCTTGTTTAGAACAATCAGATAATGACTAGGGCTTTTTCGTCAAAAATGAAATTTTCAAATACAAATCTATGTAGTTATCTTTAAACTGTAACCTACACAATAACACAAGAAATAAACATACTATTCATTCATTGAGTTCGAGGGCAACATGCGTTTTGTCGGACCCAAGAACCAAACTGTCTGCCTGAGGCCGATCGAGAACTCTGTCAATAAATGTTTTGTTATACCTTTCATTTTATTTTATTAATTTGATATATACTTGTATTTTACACTGTATTCCGTAATGTAACATCAGTTCTGTCGCGTTTAACACCAACGAATGAAAATGAGATTAAGTTCCGCCCTTTCTGTAACGTAAGCGGTCCAACATGCTCGCTTAGCAAAACATTAAAAATGTTAGACTTTTTTCGTATAGATTTGTACAAGAAGAATTTTTTAAAGGTATAACAATAGTTATTTAATGATACAACGAAACTGTCTATCTACTTTTAGTATCTATGGTAGTTTTCACAGTTTTCGCAGAATGGACAACCATATGAAGCCGAGCATGCGTATTCAAAGAATTTAGACTAACGTAGTTGTTAGCACTCGAGAGCGCTAGCAATAATAAAATGTCTTAATTAATTTCTGAAAAATTCCTAATCGAGCTAAATACCGGGTATATCGATTGTATGCAGCGGAGGGGGAAAAGCATGTCCTTGTTTTATTTCTGAAATATACAGCGGATTCACATAGGGTGAATTCACCATGCATCGGAGACATGACCTTGCATTCAGAACAATTTAGACAATAAACTCTCTTTCAACTTAAGAGTTCCATGTATTTATTTGTTTCTGTCTTGAAGCTGAAGACTTAAATTTTGTAATGATACCGA
>NW_026919324.1:0-15511 GCF_032062105.1 Saccostrea cuccullata
CAATAGTCTTTACTTATAATTCGCTATTGTATGATCGATACAATAGCTTGTGTTAAATAAGGAATATATGTAATGTATCATTTAGTCGAAATTGACAGGCGTTTAAAAAAAAAAAATTGGGGTCTTTAGTACAAAAAATTTCAATTTTTTTCTCGTTCGACAAATCATGTTAAGGCACTACTAAGTCAAAAACGTACTGACATTCCCATTTTTTACTGACAAACTTAGAAAATTACTGACAATGTGCTGTCGTTACTGTAAAACTTAGACAATTACTTACCTTTTTACTGCCGGTACTGATAAACTTAGAAAAGTGCTGACAATCTTAGTCGGTGCTGATAAACTTAGACAATTACTGACCCGTTTACTGTCCCTGCTGAAAAACTTAGACAAGTGCTGACATTTACTGATAATTACTGTCCCTATTGTTCTCGCTCTCGGGGAGGCTGCAGTGGTGTGAAATTGATTTTTTTTAAACATAGATTCTAATTTCATTTATTTATTTTTTTATATAATTTTTAACTATGTCCAGATGATATCTTTGGGAAAAAAATGCTTCTTTGGTCTATTTATAGAAAATTGATTAGTAGAAAAAGAGAAGGGATAAAGAATTTCAAAACCTTCAAAAAGATAAGCAATTTAAAAAAAATAAAAATCTTTCTTTAGAAGTAAGATACCAGGTATGAAATTTTACAGAGGTCTTCTCCTTTTCATAATTAAACAATGTTATTACATGACATGCATTTTATAAATATTTTCTTAATTAACGTTGACTCCCTGACTTTCTTTAATATTAAATTGAAGAATTAAACTGTAAGGTTAGATGTGTTTTATTCAATTTTGATTTAATTTATTCAAATTAGTTTGAATAATTTTAATAAACTCATAGCGCGCGGTGAGGCCGTGGGTGCCCCCTTTTGAGGAAAGGCGTTTTTTTTTTTTTTTTTTATAGTTTTCTTATTATGTACAATTTTAAATTATGTGGAGGCCGCCCATATTTGTTTTTGTGCAGTCAAACATACCCGAATCCAAGCATTTGCAAGAAGAAACTAAAATTAAAAGACAGACGGGGGATTTAAATTAAGAAAAGACTTTTTATTTTATTCATTGGGCAGGGGGAGGGGGGCTACGGGCCTGCATTGATCATTGATCCTTTGACATTCATTGATAAAAGTACTGTCCGCATTATTCTTTAGAAATAATGTACATCTTGTAGCTGATTTTCGAATCTGGATTTTCTGGATCCCCACCTGAAAGTGTTATTTTAATTCAAATACATGAAAAACTATGACATTTTATATTTTTCATCTTTTGTCTATGCATACTCCTGAAACGTTTCAAAACTTTGATAGAAATTAATATCAATGTTCTTTTCAATTAGAGTGTCGGTAGACGTTCACATAAATGTAGTTTCTTTTTGTCTTTTCAAATTAAAACGATGAACGATGAACATGTTTATTTATTTTATTAAAGTAGAACACACAATTAATACTGTCGTGTTTAAGTTTGTACTCCTTTTTATCTGTTTAGGTACAAAAAATTAATAAATTTAATTAACTTAATAAATCGACGTTTCATAGCTTTGTTCGGTATTTAAACCAGTATCATGATTTTACGGTAACACTGTGATTTTTATTCGTCCAAAATTATTCAAGTCGTTTAGCTGGTATCCAGCCGAATTACATAATCATTCAACATACAATCGGAAACTCTGTGAAGCACCTGTGTGTAGAAGAAATCGTCTGAGGCGATCCGAGTGTGTACAGTAGCGGGTAAAGAAGACAATAAGTGTCACTGCTGAATTATACAGAAGAACACTCGCCGGTTTTCACTGGAAGTTAGTTACGCAACATTACGCGACAGGTAGGCTCTTCTTCAAGACAGTTTGAATTTGAGAAATTCAACACCAACACATACGTAATACAAATATGCAATGTACAATCCTTCAACCTCTTCTTAGATTAAATAAATAATTTTTTTTAATACACCGACGTAAGATAAATTTAACGATTAATGAAAAAGAAGATTGATGAAAAAACCAACCGGGGAAAGGCACAAATTGATTAAAGATTTAAGCAAAAATAAATATATGAGAAGGGGTACATTACATCCAAAGTTTTGTAAAAATTACTGCTTCCTAATATTTTTTGTTAAGTCGTGTTAGTGTGTGTGTGGGACAGTTGAGTGAGGAATGAGTGAGGAATAAAAATAGTTCATAATATATTTCCTTAACTTTTTCTCAGTAATTAAGAATAATTAAAAATCAAACACAATTTATATGCAGCAGTATTATGACAGTAAAAAAATCAGCCGGAGTTTAACTATACATGTATTTTAAACTTTGCCTGGATCGATACATTGATTTTTTGGAGAGAGAGAGGGGGGGGAGAGAGAGATGAATGGTAACTCGTCACGGAAGATAGTGGTAACCTACAGTTAGCGAATAGTCTTAATCTTTTGAAAAGAATAAAACCTGAATCAAATAAGTAATGATTAGGGGACGGGTAAAAATTGATCAAATGGACAAAGAAATTTGCATCATTCGAAAAACTTACACATTTTTATAAATCATATTCAAGTACCGGTATACTAGATTTTTTTTTTCATGTAACGTGTGTGCATAGAGGGAGGGGGGGGGGGGGCTTATAGAGGGTTCGAAATAAATATTTGTGAGCACTGGTTCGACGGACTAATGACTTACAATTTTCACTTCTTCGTAAAATATTTTACTAGACAAGTCCGCATTCTGCTTTATTATTATGTTAATATCACCGAGAAAAATTAACATTTTTGGATTAAAATAACTTTTTAATATATTTTATACTAAATTCGGACGTTCATCTGTGAAATTCTTAATCTGTTTTTAATATGTGCTTATTTGTAATTAATTGTGTCTTATTTATCTCATTCCCTTTGAAATAGGATTAAGACATTCCAATTGACAATCTGTGTCTCTGTCGAAATAACTGTTGCTCGTTAGGTGTTAATGCCTCGGGATTTGTTAATCCTTTACCAATAACTTTATTTGAATAATTACTTTATAACCTCTTTTGTGTTTATTCTATCAAAGAAACACATCTGTCCATCAATTAACTCAACTAGTGTCAAAAGTCAATTATTGTATACTCTTTGTCTTACAAATATCTATGTCCATTTTAATCTCTTCAGTTTGGAGGCCAGACGCTCTACCGGCCACATCCAACTCGATCAAGTCTCGTAAGATATTGTTAAAATTCATGTTGATTGTTATTCACCATCGTCTTTAATAAATTCGGAAACCTGATTTGCCAATTCTTGGACTTTATATTGAAAGACTATAAGAAATACGGCATCTTTACCCTTATTACGGCCCACAGCGCCACAACTTTGTTATACTCGCCAACATTCCTTCTTCCCCGTTTATGCTCAAGAACGGATTTAGCCCAGGAATTACCTTCACAACTTATGACCAAAATCTCTAACTGGTTATATTAACATCATAACAGCTTACGCCTACCTATTTTAATGAGATGAAATTTAATTTCGGGACATACAATTAAATTAATTCCAATTCACCGATAGCTACAGGGGAAAAATGGAACGTACGAAACATGTAATATTTTTGTTAAAATTGAATCATGATTAAAAAATACTTAAAGATTAAGTTAAAAAACTAAATACTGATCTAACCCCCTCGGCAATGTGAATAAACGGAGCACTTGTCAAGGATTTAAGTAACTTAAAGTGGCAATACTGTTTGTATCTTTAAGAGAGAGTGAGAGAGGGAGAGAGAGAGAGAGAGAAGAAAAATATTTGAGAGTGGTGCTACTGCTAATATAAGTCTTACCGATGAACTCTGTGTAAGCGACCAAGCAACCATTCATTTAGAAATAATGTTTTAAGTGACAAAATTAACAAGGCATAGTACAAGTTTATATATGGAACAATGTACTGTTTAATAGGGGAACTCCCGTATGAGCAAATGAAACCGGAAATCGTAAACAGAGGTATATAATTATATGACTTGTACAGATGTCCGAGAACATTAGGAAACTGAATTACCTAATAAAAATCAGTTATCATCAATATTTAGAAGATTTCCTTTTCTAACAAGAGACATCTGTCCTGTTTGTGAAAAGAAACTTGATACAACTTTCCGATCGTGAAAAGGGGGGGGGGCGGCTCAACATTAAAGTCAGATATCTGTCTGCAAAGAAATAAATAGATGAAAACTAACTTGATGATTAATTAATTTTAATTCTTTAATTGAACAGTGATAGATATATTCAACACATAAATTTAATCTTGGTTTACTCATAGTTATTCTGAATTATTTTACAGATATCAATAATATTTAGATTAAAAAAATTATAACTGCCTGGGATTTTTTTAATCAAAAATTAAAATAAGACTGTTTTTAAATGCAAAGTATAACACACAGTCATTTTCACACCACTGCAGCCTCCCCGAAAGCGAGAACAATAGGGACAGTAATTATCAGTAAATGTCAGCACTTGTCTAAGTTTTTCAGCAGGGACAGTAAACGGGTCAGTAATTGTCTAAGTTTATCAGCACCGACTAAGATTGTCAGCACTTTTCTAAGTTTATCAGTACCGGCAGTAAAAAGGTCAGTAATTGTCTAAGTTTTTCAGTAAAGACAGCACATTGTCAGTAATTTTCTAAGTTTGTCAGTAAAAAATGGGAATGTCAGTACGTTTCTGACTTAGTAGTGAGGGTAAAGGGCCCATGTGAACGGTCAACCAGGGATTCCTACTTCTTAATGGCATCACATCCCGTTTCTGAATGTTCTAGAGGTCTATGTTTGATGTTTAACTTCATGAATAATGTTTTCTGTCATTTCATTTGTTAAGATTTTTACTTATATCGGGGTATTTGGAATAAGTTGCAATATACGAGGGTTGTCCCGAAAAATCGTGGACAAGTTGCCTAGTGTGAAAAATAAACATCACTTCGTTCTGAAATTTTCACTATTATTTGTACATATTTTAGTAATATACACAGCAAATTTCAGATAAATGTATGCATAAACAAAGCATGAGATTTTATGCCATGTATTGTATCACCTTACGGCGCATGGGTTATAACGGCAAAGTGTTTAAAACAGCGTCATGTTTTATCTTTGCTGAAAATGAAGTTGGATGAGTCCGACTTAAATTTAGTAATTTCATTGATAAACATTCTTTAGTCTCCATAAACAGTCGAAGAATCAATTGGCACCCTCATGCGATCTTCTAAAGATTTATTAGTAAGTTACGGACGATATTCTCGTATCATTCAACTAATAGAAAATCTTAGATCGGCGGTCTACTGTGACAGCGTCTTCTGCTATTACATTAGGGGTTTGTCCGTATGTTTTGTACTCCCCAGGGACTCGATCAAAAAAGAATTCGCTGAGAAAACTCCTATTTCATTTGTAGACTTAAGATATGGTGATATTTTTATAATCTATTTTCTTCTATGGTCATTTCATGTCTCTAAAGGTGTCATTACAACATAGAAATAAAACTGAACTGCTCTCCGGTGCGCCGTAACCTCATAAAACGTCGCCATTTTTCGTGTGTTATGTTTACCATTTTCCCATTTTGAATGCTCGAGAAACTGCCAATAATTAACCAAATGCCTTTAAATTTTTACAAAAACTACAAAATTGATTGTGAAATTGAATTAGGATAATTTTAATCCAAATCTTATGTATTGTAAACTTTTATTTTGAATTCAAACTTGTAGATTCTTTAATAAAACCTTGGTTTTTTGACCGTGCGCCATAGAACAAAACCCCATGCACATTCAAGCATAATAAAATCTTTATTTTTTCCAATATTTTATCAAAAAAATTATCAAGCACTTAAATATGATAAATAAACATTTACTGAAATTTTCAGCTTAGTGCCCCCATTACTTATCGAGAAAAACGCTTTGTCCACGATTTTACTGGACAACCCTCGTATAGATTATTTTTTATCATTTCTTTGGTGTACATGTTAATTTTTTTATTGGTCTATTCTTATATAAGAAAAATACTGCTTATAATTGCTTATAATTGGTAGCAATCATTTATAGTTTCAAATCAGTAAATAGGAAATAGTTATAATATTGAAAAAAAAAACCACACACTCTATTTTTAGAGTTTTTCGACAGCCATTATCATTTCGTGAATCTTTTAAATGAGTTTTTTAAAAGCTGACATACAATTATTCTTAAAAAAAGATCTAGAAGTTTTTCCAAAGTTATTTCTTATACTTTGATCAATCCCTTAAAACAAAGAATGAAAACGCCTGTACAGAATTATTTCATTTTTTCCCCAAAACCCCATTGATTTGAAATTGTTTGAATTCGTTGTATTTTTTCATTGAATCAATCTGCTAATGTTGATAAAAAAAAGAAAACTAGGACGCCTGGAAGCATTTACAAACTGAATGAAAATTTCTGTTTGAAAAAGAAAAGTGGTACTTCTATTCATCTTGAATGAATTTCGATAATCTAGGATACAAGTACTATGATAAAATAAAGGAAAAGTAACAAAAAATGAGGTTGATGAAAAGAGTATGCTTTTTTAATAGATATACTTAAATATTATGATGAAGAAAATATCTGCATAAGCCTAACATTATTTTGTGTTAGGTCACTATGGTATATTCACATCTACTGACTATTTCTCCTTTATTTCTTATGAAGACCATTATCATTAATCAGTGCATAACCAACACTTAGCAGCCACATGTATAGATTTCTTGAAAAATGTTTGTTCCATCAGTTATGCATACAGTGACGGATTCATCTATAATACAATATTTAATTTTACTTTGGATGTTTATTTATACAGAAGTAAAAATAAACAATTAAATGTCTTTCTTTGTTTGTTAGTACGGAAATTAACGCCAAAGCTTTTGCAAGAAAAAAATACAAAACTTCCTTACAAGGATTATGATTTGATTTTTGCATCAACTGCGGCAATAATTCCAGTACTAATAACCAAAGAAAGCATATTATCATTTAAACAACTTAAACAATATTGAATGGAATTTCAATGTGTTGAACAGATTATAAGACATCATTTTGTTAAAAAGATTGACTTTGTTATATTAAATAAGTCATTTTGATGTAAAAAAAAAAAAAAAAAAAAAAAAAAAAAAATTTTAAAACATTAACAACCAGTAAAAATTTGCTCATTTTATTTTAATGTTGCAAATGAAAGATGAGATAATTCAATGTTTACATTCTTTAATAAAGCTTATTTATCGCATATTTTCATATAGCAGTCAGTAATATTATTACTATCTCTTAAAGATAGAAAGTAAAAAACAAAAGGAATGTACCATAAAAAATAAGAAACAAATTGAAATGAGGTATATGAGGCATTTCTTGAGACAGTATAGTAAAGCATATATTGAGAAGAAATTTTCATTATAATTATTGTCATATAGTTTAAATTATCGATATGACCCTTCATTACATAAAGCGTGTATTCTGGAGCACAAAAGACACATATTTCTGTATTTGGATCCAAGCGGTGATGAAATATTCACCTGATCAAAAGATGCTGTCATAATTAATATCAAACTTTTGGGCTGGTTTTTTTGTTACTATATATATCAGGACCATTGTTTGATGGATAAAAAAAAAATCATTTTTGATTTCTTTAAATGAATTTTTTTCACAAAACTTAATTGCCATTCTTTCTCAAAAAAATGTACAACCTTATCAAAACTCTCATATTAAAACTCAACAATGTATTTTTGTTTGGAACGATTTCAGAATTTTACATTTATGCATAACTTAAAAGGAATAAGAAATAGAATGACTTGTTTACGAAATTTATCACCAAGTTTAAGGCATGAATTGTTTTGTCGTCACATTTTTCAGGAATTGAACTTTTTTAAATTAAAGAATACCTACATATAACACAAAACATGTTTCGATTTAAAAATCTCATGGACACTATCCTTGCCCGAGTATTTGCCGTCTAATTACAGCAGTCGTATTTAACCTTATGTTTGAGGTGGTATATTTTGCAATTAAAATTGTAAATGAAACTTTACATGCCATAATATATTTAGAGAAAGTTAAGAAAAATGAGATGTTTTAGGTTTTTCCACCCTCACAGTTTTACATATAATGGATCAACGTACAAAAAATGCAATTATTTTTATTGCATACACTTTAAATTTTCCAATTATTGCAAAAAATTAAAGGTCGCCATATCAATTACGATGGGGGACATAAATGAACCGAACTATTTGTCAACATTAAAAAAGATCCTACATTTTTTTGGTAACTGTGCTATAATAATTATGTAAAACTGGTTCAAATGCATAATTCTGATATTGAAAGTTCCAAAATACTTGCTACTTATAAGATACATGTACGTTAGAATTGTGAAAATCAGGGAAACTATTTAACATTAGAGGTACAATTTAGAAAACGTGTGAAAGAAGATAACCAGGAAAGAGATATTTCCTTGTCCACATTTTTTAAAGATTGATTAATGAAGTGACTTACTAGAGATGACTTTTTAAAATTCTTTTATTTAACAAAATTTATCATTACGCCTATTGAAAAGCATTAATCTAAAAAATATTTTTTTTATTTGGTATGAATTTAAATCAATAACTGTTTTTGTCCTCATAAGAGGATGGAAAGACCATTAATTTATCATGTGTACTAGGAACACGTACTTTTGTTTATTATGTGCGCTAATAATAGCGACAGTAGCTATTGGTCAGTATTTAAAGGTCGATACCTGTAGAACGGGTGAACAGGTATTCAGTTTAATCACGATTTTAACTCATTCGAAGGCTTTGCTTTGCGACATTCACACCCACCCACCCTCTTACTTACTTCAACCTTTTACTAGTATTTTGTTAAATAAAGAAAGTAATTGTTTTCATGACAAGAAAATTAAAAGTTTTGTACACAACAGATTAATTGTCAAAGACAGGAAACAATTTGCTTAGTCGCTCTAGATAATTTAATGTAAAATTTGATATAAATGTGAGATTGTTGTGTAAGGGTACATATTAGCTACATATAGTCGAAATGTGTTTACAGATAGTTCTAACTTACATTCATTTTGCATAGGTTTTACTTAAACAAGTCGATTAATTGTACATTATAATATATGATACGTTCGTAAGTTTGTGAGAATGAGTCCGCCATTCATTTTGTTTACCTCGCAATTGCTGCGGACTTACAGGTTTCCATAGTTTTTTCAACATAAATCGATGTTGTTTTTTATCTATGGTTTTTCCTGGGCGGCGAGGGAAGCATAATTGTGTTCATACATACATTATATTACGTTTTTAATCAGTGAAGTGAGGACATATAAAAGCATTGTGTTAAAATGCATTTTGTTCTGTTATGTGTGATTAATAATAATTTTGATATATTGTAGAAGGAAGTTAGAGAATCGGTACCATTGAAGACTTGTTTTTGTAAATGTATACGTCTAATAAATATTGGCAAGCAAGCGCTTCCATTTCCTATATAGACAAGTGTTCTTGTTTTGTTTGTAAATAATTTATGTTCGTTTGAGTGAAACGAATTAGAACATAATTAATATTGTAGTTATTTAAAATGTAATAGACCAAGAGGTATATGTTAAGTCCTCAATCCTCAACACTTTAGACTAAAAGGTATGTGCTAGTCCTCAATCCTCAACACTAAAAGACCAAGAGGTATGTGTTATTCCTTAACCCTCAACACTATATTAATTAGAAATATAATAATATAATTATTCAGGTTTTTTTCTTGAAAAAAAATAATTTTTTCATCAGTTATTTTTATTATTGCAATGAATAGATAAACACAGGAAATTGTCACCAGAATCTAAAGTTCCATTATTTTCTACATCGCGTCGAACAAAATCTAATTGAACACCTTGTTCAGAAACAAATTGTTTATAAAAATGATTCTTTCCAGCTTAACGGCCCCTGACGCTTCACACCTAGCTTATATGTGTTGTTGGGAGTTAAAAGTATCTATTATTAGTTTTTTTTGTAATTAAATACTGTAGATTGGCAAATATTCACGACGGTTTTAATTTCACTATGTTCGCGATTTATCATTTCTTGGCGAAATTAAACCCATCGTGAATGCTATTATTAGTTTTTAAAGATGTTTATATGCTTTTAAGAAACTTAAAATTAATTTCTTGCAGCGTGAATTTAAAACAATCGCGATTGATACATTTCTGAAAATCGTGAAATTTTAACACCGTGGAATTAAAACGATTTACAGTATTGAACTAGATATCCGACGGATTTCCTCGAGTTACATTCTATGTAGGTTATATTTACTATTTTAATCAAGTTTGCAAACACGTTATGCTCAATTTTACGTATCATTATTGGGGAAAGGATTTCTTTCAAACGTACGTACATGTACCCGTGAGTCAAATCCCCTACTATCCTGACGAAGTCTTTTATTATCGGAATACGAACCTTTAAGAGGGCTACTTCTACGTATAACGTTATAGGTCTTCAATGCAGGTTTTCGTTTTCCGAGATTGAATTTTGTGCTCTCTTTCTCCAGGTTACCAACAATCACTTGCTGCAAAATTAATTTGTCTTCCGAAGTAAGAATGTTGCGTCTGCAAACGTTTTTAACAAACATATCTAGATCCATGAACTGGAAACGGACTTGATACAAGGCGTCTCCTATCTGATTTCTGATATTTTCATCCGACTTCTCATAACCTTTGACCTCACACTGACCTTCACCCCAACTTATCAGAAAATGGTACACTTTCAACTCCTCAATATCTAGGTTGTCTGAGGATAAAATTTCCATTAAGGTGTCCTTACCTATCTGTAAGGAAATCGGTAATTGTAAAATGATTGAGCACTTTTCATTTATAAATTCTATACATTTTTTAGTCAGACGTTCTAAGTGAAATAACTTGGCATTTTCCAAAAATGTACAAACAGTCTCCGTTGTTATATTCTGTTTTAAGTATGATATTGTCGCTTTTTTCAACGCCTCAATATCGTATTTCTCAGCAGCGTAGAGCGCCCCGATGACAGTTTCTTTATTTACCTCAACTTCTCCACAATACACAAATCTGCAATTTAATGGGAAAGGAATGTGTGCATAAATACATATGTGCATTTTGATTTTAATAAAACAAATTGAAAATTTCAAATACATTTTGCAGTAATCATTTAACGGCGAATTTTAATCATCTTTGGCTTAAAGGAATCAATTTTGTTTTGGGTTGAGCTCATATGGGAAAGATAATTGCATAAACTTTCAATCACAAAAGTCAAACATTTATTAGTGTAAGAGATAAAAGTCGATATAATTTTATTTCTAAATGCATTATGGTCCTGGTAATCTGGTTACATGCATCCATGACTTAAAACCTACTATATTATAGGAGATAGATTTAATAAATTGAAGAAAAATCTTTTCCTAGCTACTAAACGAAATTTAGGTCAGTGCAAGGTTAAACAAGATAAATGTGTTAAAAACGAACGATATTGCTATAAAAAGGACAGTTGACGACGAAAAGCTTATCAAAAGACATTTGCCATACAATTTATCATTCAAAATCCATTCTGATAATGATTTTACTAAGTTTAATTCTGCGTAGTAGTGGCCTGACAGAAAAGGAGAAAGGTTGTTTAAATATCATTAAAATCAATAAGACGCACCACAAAAAAGGACAAATAAAAACCATTCTTATCTACCTGAGAAGAACATCAAACGAAGGTGGTTCAATGTCAGGAATTTCAATTTCGTTAGCTTCTGCCAGACCACCATACAACATGGCGTCAAACACGGGACTTCTGCTCGCAAGAACATATTTATGAGCGCGAACAAGCTTTTCGTCTTTTCCTATTCTAAATGAGAGATCACAATGGATCTCGTTTTTAAGCATGTATCTGTTACAATCAGCAACACTGAGACCGGAACGCCAGTTTTTCGAAGTCTTGACTTCTGTCATCTGCAAATAGCACAATAAATGATAATTTATTTTCAAATTTCAATTTAACCTTTTTTTGACATTTTTAAAACCATAAGGACATTTCGCTATAAATTTAAAACCATTCTTATCATAAAATAAAATTTATCTAGACAAAATATAAGATTTACAAACATGTGTCCCCACACTACTATATATTTCTTATGTATAATTTCAAGATTCAATAATGCTCTTCATATATAATATAAATGATTTAGAAATATTAAAATTATCTTTTAGCATTCCTTAGCATTATATTGTATTTGATAATGACTTGACTGACATATTTCAAACAATTTTATTGCATGATTGTGTTAGTGGTTTTTTTTTTTTTACGATGACGGGTTCAACACAGAGGGACATGGAAAAGCTTTCTTCACCAGTTTTAACCTTCGTGTGTTCATGGTATGTAAATATTTCAGGATCAAGAGTGATATTACTATTTAAAAATGATTTTACAACAAAAGGATATTGCTCAATTATTTTTTATGCCCCCTTAAACGAAGTTTTAGGAGTACATAGTTTTTGTCGTGTCTGTCTGTCTGTCTCTCTGTCTAGCTGTCTGTCTGTCTGTCTGTATCTCTGTTTGTCCACAAAAACTTTGACCTTGTCCATAACTTTTGATTGACTGGAGCTGTGAATTTTCATATTTCACATGTGTATTCCTTGAGACATGAACTTTCTTAGGGTACATTAACCAGAAACATTAACCCTGGCAATAATTTTTGAAGAGTAAATGCCAGGGCTTTCATACTTCACATATGTAATTCTTGTGACAAGACCTTTCATTCAATACCAATAACTTTGACCTTCTGACCTTGATTTTGGAGTCTTACGCACAATAATTTTTTTTTAAACTTGGCAAAAAATTTTGAATGGTTAGGGCTAGGGCTTCCATACTTCAAATATGTGATCTTTGTGGTAATACCATTCATTGGATACCAATTACCTTGACCTTATGACCTTGATCTTGAAGATTTATGTACTTATGAAAAAACTTTTGCTTGGCCATAACTTGGGAACAGATAGGGCTTACAATATAATTGTATTTCTAGTTTGGAGACCCTACTTTGGTACCAATATATTAACTTTGCATTTAAGAAAGCTTAATCTTCACTATGTTGCCATTTGGGGGGCATCAGTGTTTCACAAACACATCTTGTTCAATTAATTCATTCATGTAATTATTCTAATGAATATACTAGCATTCAAAGAATATTTTTATTACTATGTAAAGTTTTCGATCTATATGAAAACATTTTTTTCATATTTCAATAAGACATAATAATTGTCATTTTCATATATCCCTAATGGTTTCCTTAGTTAATACATTGAATTAAAAACGAAACGAAAGTAAAAAAACAAGTAATAAATAAATAAATGGAAAAAGTATTTACCAATACAAAAAGTAATATCAATAGCATGCATATTTTTAAAAAAATCTTATGATACGTAACAGGAAGTAGGTTGTGCTTGCGTCTTAAAAAAATCATTTATAAACTTTTAATGAATTAAATTAAACTTGCAATTGAAAATATTACAAAGAAATTGGGATAGATCATTTTCTATTTTCTCAACAAGTTGATATATCTCAATTGTGACGTCAATATTAAATAATCACTCTCATATAAATACACAAAAAGTTATGTTTAAAACGCTTACCTTTCGTCCTTTGGCAAACAAATGCATGTAAACTACGGTTAAACATCCGGGTTATATAAGGTTAGTTTTTTTTTTCGAGAGTTGCCAATCTTTTAATTCAGCATGTTCATAAATTTATACATTTATTTATTGAATCATGAATATAACATCTCTCATGCTTATAAAAATAACAAATGGGATGACTTATTATTATTTTTTCTTTATTTAATTTAATTGATTTATTTGATAAATTTAAATATCACTTTACAAGTGCTAACTTTCAGATATTGATTAAAAAAAATCTGAATTGCGTTTTCTGAGTTTGAATTTTGTATTTGTGGTTCATGTTATTTTTACATAGACGAAAATTATAATGTATACACTCTTGATAATAATTAATAATAAATCATGTTCATGCATTTTAGTATCCGAAAATAAAATAAATTTCTTTATTTACATATATATGTTTTTTGAATTTCTTTACTAAAAAATTTCAAAATTGAACTCAATTATATACAACACGTTTGCATTCACAAAAAATACTTACATTTACAGACATAAGAGATCAGTATTTCAAACATAATCTTTGATATGTATATATAGGAAATGATTTTTGAAATTCCGACACCCCCCCAACACACACATATCAGATAAGATCTTCGAGTTAAAGATAAAAATGATTTTTTTTGTCTGGAAGCCCCCTTCCCGCCCACACTACTATTATTGTAAGCTAACAGGCAAAAGGATTACTTACTATAATAAATTTTTAATGTATAACTGCAATACAAATAAAAAAGCAAAACACACACAATGAGCATAAAAAAATTGTATTTACATTGCACAGAATATAATATTTTTGATCAATTAATGAATGCAAGTTTAAAAATTGAAATGAATGCATGGATGGCTGCATAAATTAAATACATGTAATTACAAGATATGATAAATCATTAAAATAAATACAGAATTGATGCCTAAATTACAATTTGATGTAAATAAAAAAGTTAATTATAGAATCTGTGGCTGATTGATGAATTCATAATATGCCAATACACAGTAATGGTTAAAATGGACATTTTAAAATGTAAATTTCACATAATTACGGATTTTCATATGAAATTATGTTTTATTATGATCTTAGTGTTTTTAAACAGATCTTGATCATATAATGTTTAAAAGGGATCTTTTCAACGAATTTTCAGCACTCTCTTAACATTTTTAAATTCAATATTTTAAAAACAAAAAAGAGAGACAACCCTGATCAGCTTCTGACAAACAAGTTCATGAAACAAGGAAATGGCCAAAGTCGTTAATAGTCTTTACTTATATTTCGCTATTCTATGATCGATACAATTACTTGTGCTAAATAAGGAAAATATCTGATGTATCATTTAGTCGAAACTGACAGGCGTTTTTTTTTTTTTTTTTTTTTTTTTTTACAATTATTGGGTCTTTAGTACAAAATTAAATTTCAACAGTTTTTCTCGTTTGCCACATCATGTTGAGGGTAAGGCGCCGGTGTGAACGGTCAACAGGGGATTTCTACTCTCTAATGGCAAGACATCCCTTCTCTGAATGTTCTAGAGGTCCGTGTTTGATGTTTAACTTCATGAATAATGTTTTCTGTCATTTAATTAGTTAAGATTTTTACTTATATCGGGGTATTTGAAATAAGTTGCAATATAAAGATTATTTTATTATTTCTTTGGTGTACATGTAAATTTCTTCATTGGTCTATTCTTAATAATAAAAAAAAACTGCTTATTACTGGTAGCAATCATTTATAGTTTCAAATCAGTAAATCGGAAATAGTAATAATATTGAAAAAAATGTCCACGTCATTTTTAGAGTTTAAGACGGCCATTAAAATTTCGTAAAACTTTTAAATTAAGGAATAAGTATCTTCTA
>NW_026919325.1:0-15426 GCF_032062105.1 Saccostrea cuccullata
CAATGAATAAGACAATAACGTGTAAGATATAGTTGCCACCCGACACCACGTGTGCCGACGGGAGAGGACATGACACCTGAATCGGTGTTTCGGGCACATTTAAGGAATGTTCCAGGGTCAGCCACACATCAGAGGTCCAACCCAAATAAAGTTAATATATTTTAACTATATAAGATCTCTAGCATAATGGTGTTTCATGCAATGATAATTGTAGTGGACATGTATTGTTACTGTTCCACTAATTAAGCTTTGTGAATAAAAAGCTGCATCAATATGTCAATGAATAAGACAATATCAAGGAGAGTTGATATTCCCTAAATAATGCCAACTTGAATGATTTGCTCGTCTTGTTTTGTGGTACATGTACTAAACGGCTCTTAGATAAAGCTGCAGTTGAGAGTCTTTTGAAGCGGGCGGGGCGACCGTCACATAATGGCGCTGGGGAGAGTTAATGCACGTGGCATGAGAGAGCGCATTGTTGTTTGTTTAGAGTATTGGGTAATTGACAGCCACCTGTTCCCTGATATCTGCTTGACCAATTTATCCTCATTTTGAAAGTATATAATCTGACCATTATTTTCTTATTTTATCCTTTTAGAGGATATAAACACAAGTCAAAATTGGAAACGCACCACTTGGTAATTCTTATTTGTGAATTAAACATTTGCAGGATCGGTACTAGTGTATAAACTATGCCATTATTTCCACAACAGTGGAATTGAGAAATGTCTTAGTATAAAAAAAACGTTGAATGTCCTTCTTCTCCGAAAACCAATTTCCAGATGTGCACTGTGCATCATTATTGCCCAGATATGAAATTCTTGATCACTTAAGGTGGTCTATGAGGTTGCAACAGGAGTAGTCCCCAGTTATAAATCAAAAAATAAACTGCTATTGACTCTCATATCGCCTAGTGATCACCCGGTGCCTTAGTGTCCACACCAAATCTAATCAACTTCCGGTTGACCTAGTTTTGTAGAACAATTTTCAACATATTGATTGTCGCTTAATATCTATCTATTGTAAACATCTTTGTTTTTTTGATGTTTGTTCATCTGTTTGCAAATTTTTCTCATGGATGAAATTCATAAGCTTTTTATTGTTTTCAGTTTTTTTTTTTAACAGATTTCTCTAAAGGTACCCCTGTCGAATCCATACTGTCTGCTTTAAGTAACATGCTCCTCTCGCGTCAAACGCCGCATACGGTGTTACTTTTTTCCCTACCTTTTTAAGAACCCTTTTCTACACTGCAAACTAAAGAGTTCTGATTCTTTGGTATTTTTCTGGCAGTTAGAGTGATCTGTCCTTAGATCTGAATTCTAAAAACAGAAGATCACGGTACATGCAGTATATTACACACTTTGTAATCAATTCAAATATTTTAAAAGGCCAAGATAAATTAATTGAACATGTAGATTGCATGTATTTTCTCTGTGGAAGTAAACAACAGTGATTTCTATTCACTGATACTGTCTTGTGAATTATTATTTTTCCGAGTGGTAAATGGCACGTACCATATAGCGAAAATTACATTAGGAGACTTGATTTCATGTCACAAGTTTAGAAATGTGGATAATTCTTAGAATTTTCTTTCCTATGAATTGGAAAATGAAATAGACTTGGAAAATATTAGTAATATTTCAATAAAAAAAATATAGACAAATCAAATCAGTAAAGGTTTACAGGTGAAAACAAATTTCAGAATATATTACCATGATGCTCAAAGTGTAATAAAAACTTTAGAAAATATATCAAACCAAGTGAATTTTATGAGGAAAAACAAAATGACGAAAAATCAGCAATATAATGTTACAGTATTAGATTTATTAATCTATTTAATAAATCTATAATATATTTTATGTTTTTACTTTGTAAATAAATGCATTACTAAAGAATATTTAAAGGTCACCCAGGTAGAACAGGTAGTACCTGTACTTAATTATTATTGCCTTGGGGTATGAAGGTTCTGGTCTTTGGTCTTTGGTTTGTAGTATCCATTGTTTTCATTAGTTTGGACTTTGTAAAGTTGTGTTTTTATTGGTTTACTTATATTTTTTTACTTAAGGACAGATGATACAAACAAAAAATGGATGCCTGGATTGGTATACATTTTTTTTGGCATAATTTAAGTGCAAATGATGCAAATAATAAATTTCCAGAATATAAAAAAATTGTGAACCTTCGGTGATGTTCAAAAGTTTTTCCTTCTGAAACCATCCTTATTAATTTATACAAATATTAGTCACCTCAAATTCCATTATTGAGCAAATTTAAATCAAAAACTAAAAATTTCTCGGTGAAAGTTATTCATTTTACTCATTTAAGCATGAAAAAAGTTGCTATTTTCAAATTTTTTGACAAAAGTTTGTTTGTATCATCTGTCCTTAAAAATTGTTGTTTGTTATGGTCATTCTAAATCCAGTGTTTGAATAGAGGGGCTATTTACAGATTTGTAATTCAGACCTTTAATTGACATTGACTAAGACGATATTTTGATCTATTAAGGTAAGCTAACATTTATATACTAATTTTAATATGATTTCTAATATTTGATTTAACTGTTAAGTCTGTAATTTTGCCAAAGTTAATTCCATAGCACTTGCACAGTCAGAATCTGATTTGAGAGATATTATATAAAAGTAACTGTTTTATTGATACAGAGAGTAGTTTTTATTTAAATAAATATGTAAATATTTTTATGATGATAGGTATACTTATGTAAACTATGATAATTTGTAGTTATATGATCTGGACCATGTGATCCATATTATTGACACTCTTATGAATGGAAGAGGCTCGATCCCATAGATTGGTAAGATATATTATTGTTTTATATATTTTATGACAATCCTGAAATAGTAAAGTCTGTTTAGACATTATTGTTAAATTTAAATCATTTTTGTTGCATAAAGATTTTATGATTTTTCAGGTAATTCATGTAAAGAGTTACCTCCCTTTATGCAACGTATCTGTTAACCGCAGTTTGTAATAACTATATTGATATGGATATGTTTGAATATTTTATGCTATATATTAATTATTTGCTATGATAATTTTCAGGCCATTTTTCTTTTGCCTGTTTTCTATAAAATGACAATAATAAATGAAGAAGTCATTTCAATTTGACACGCAGGTTTTTTAAATAGACATTTCCAATAAACCTTTTCGTGCTAACTTTTGCGCATGCGTATAACAATTTTTTTGCGTCTTTGATAACATGATCAGCTTTTGGCGCAAAGATTCAGATTTTTGAAAAAAAGTAAACAAAACAGCGCTACAGAAAATGTGCAAAGACATTGGTTTCAATGTCTAAAGGGAAAAAGAAGGAAGAGTTGGTAGATTTTCTGTTTACAAATGGTGTTCCAGCCCAGCATATCACCCCAGTAGTTAACAAAATCATAATCTTACCGGCGTGTTTTCCACATTAGATGGTCAGGTGCAATTGTTTAACAATCCTTCCCCATTTAATCAAAGTATTTATACCACAGTGCCATATGCTCAGCCTCCCTGTCCAGGTTGTGCATCCATTTACAATTTTATGGTCACTAGAGCCCGTGCATCATGTGCTGACAGAGGTGTCCAAAACTTCTAAGGAATGGACAGAGCCGTCAAACAGTTTGAAGCTGGAGATGTGCATGGTATACAAATCTCACAGGTATACAATTGTTCTTTCCTGTAATGCTTGTTTACGTATTTATTTTCAATAAATCTATTTCTAACAGTAGCAAACAATCAAACATAATAATTAATATTTTAATCATCTGTTCAAAATATTTACAGGTAAATGAAGAAATTGTGTACATTAAGGCTTCGTGTTTTGCATCGATGAAGAAGGACAGATACACTGTGTACTTATGTCTAATTGTAAACAGCAAAGAAAGTGCTGTGTAATATGCTTATTGTCAATGTCCCATAGGGTAAGAAATTATCATCATACTTCTTGTACTTTTAATCTTATATATCAGTGAATTTATGAGTTAATATGAATTTACTTGGTACAAGTACTTGGTATCTTATTTTAGATTCATTTTTTTTTACATATAGGTTAGCTCAGTGTAGTGACGAATGCTGCACTTTACAATTATGCCAATGGAATGTTTCCAGAAACTTAAATCAAAGTCCTAAGCTTGTCAGTCAACTTTCCTTTGCAAAACCTCAACTGGAATCTGAACCGGGAAAGATGACCTCGCTTGACTTTAAAAGAGATTTATACTTACCAATCCAGTAATCCTGTTCTTCTGGGGTGCATGACCGCAGTGTAAGAGCAGCAATCTTTTCATTGTGACATTTAAAAATTGCTCTAATATATTATTCAAATATTACCTTTAATAAAATCGATACTTAAATACAATAATTAAAGAGTGTGTAACAGTTAGCCAATCACTGTTCAGACATTTATTACGGTTCCGATATATATTTGGCAGTTTTAAGACTATATCGCAAAATCACACAATTTCAAAAGAACGCGGCAGTCAAATGTTCATATAAAATCTTAAAAATGAGTTATCTTTGTGTAATCTTTTTAAATGTCGGCTTCATAGATTTATCGGAAGCAACCATTTTTTTCTCAGAAATATTCTGTGAAACTGGAGTTTAATGATAAGAAATCAAATAACGAACTTTTACGAGAATATGATTCTCATTCTTTGACCGAGTGTGCCGCGATGTGTTAAATGAATTCCTCTTTAACATTCTTAGTAAGAAATACAAGTGATGTTCGGATTACCAACAACATTTTATTTCCAACACTTATCCTTAATGTGTCTCACAGGTATCCTCTTCTCAATACCTGTATTTACAAATAATTAAAAGATTCCAGCATTTTATTTTCCCTTTTTCAGTAATTCCCTTCGATTGTAAGGATCTTTATACAGATGGTCGCTCTAATTCCGGTGTGTCGACATATACCCCTATGGGACCATTACCATTCCTGTTACCGTATAATGTCATATGACGATAATGGGCGGTGGATGGACGGTTTGTAAAAATGTTAAATCAACTATGAATTATATAATTCATAATAAATGATTCAATTATATAAAACAATAATAAAATAAGAAATTTATATCATTACACATGAATTATACAATGTCAGAACAGTGAATTGTATTGCTAAAATTGATAATTTTTTAAGGCAATTCAAAAACAGTAAGACGGATCTGTAAGTTTCAATAGGAGCTGGACGGAATATAAGAATGGTTTTGGTGCCCCAGAAGAACAGGATTACTGGATTGGTAAGTATAAATCTCTTTTAAAAGGGACTTTAGAGACTTTCAATATTAAACAAAATTTATTTATTGCTGCGTATAATGGCGTATCAAATATCTAATTTTGAGACTAGGTAATATGTATTAGACAATCCTCTATGATCATGTTTGATTGCAATCTTTACATAAAAAAGGGTGCAAGAGGATAAAAACACTCAGCGTAAGAGTCTTTAAAAGAGACAAAAATTTATCATTAATGTCTATAGCTTATGTAAATAGGTTAATATTAGAGAGGCTATATTCATATTCAAAATAAAATTCTTGTTTTGCAATAGACTAAACAGTTGATTTTTAAGTAATATCTTAAAATAGGAAATGACGTAATCCATCTATTAACAAAGAGAAAAAAACTCGTCCCTTTATGTTTCCATCACTCTTGCAGGATGGAAAAACACTGTATGAAATGTACGATCAGTTCTCGGTCTCCAATGAAACAGAAAAATATCAACTCTTTTTGGGACAACCTGCCACAGGAACTTTAGGTATGTTACAGTGAGTGTGTACCATGCAAAAGAAAGAAAAAGGAGATAGGTTCAAAGAAAAAGAGCGACAAATATATACAGAGAATACTGAATTATATAAATGTGTACATGATTGTATTTTAAGAAAATCATGTTATATACAAAATATATAATTTATATGTTTTCTCATAACATTGTTCTGCTTCAACATTAAAAGAGAGCTCTGAAAAAATAAAAATCATATTACATCACGTGTACATTGTGTAGGAGTACATCATATCTGAAGCATGTGAAACTACATCTCTATCTTGTCCTAGTACATGACACCTGTGTCGTGTTGTAGTACATGACACCTGTATCATGTCGTTGTACATCACACATGTATCCTGTTGTAGTACATGACACCTATATCATGTCGTAGTATTTCTCGCATAATCATCAGTGTGAGATTGACTTGTCCGGTGTGAGACAGCAGTGTGAAATTTTTCTGTCTTACACTGTGTATTACTACGCCCCGAACGAGAACGTAAACATTCCGTCATTATATAAAGAAATTAAAACAATTTTAAAAAAATATAACACATAATTAAACTGTTGTCATTTAACTTATTAATATAAACTTATTTTCATTCAAAATATTGTCGTATTTTCACTTTTTAATGGCACTATTTTTAGATCGCGGAATGATTCTTCTTTTACGTTGTCGGATAGATAAGTTTTTTATTCCCAGTTTTTATCTTTCTGATTAATTTACACGGACTGAAAATTATTTTATCAGTTTACACTACGTGTAAACCATTTTCAGGTACGTTCTCTCCGATGGTGTATTCAGATTTTTAATTACCGGTAGATGGAAAATTAAAAAAAAAAATTTTTAGCCCCATCATGGCGACGTCATTGACAGGCCGATATTTTGGATAAAATAATGCGAGAAAAATAATCATTCATTACATACTCGTGTGGGAATAGTGAAATTCCACCTCGGGCCAAGATTCACGGTCTAGGAATCGGCAAAGCCTCGTCCTAGACTGTGAATCTTGTCCCTCGGGTGGAATTTCACTATCCCACACTCGTAGTAATGAATGATTCTATTAATCACATCTGCATCGGATAGTAGTACATCACATCTGCATTGTGTCCGATTACGTACAATAATTATATCCATATTTTGTCGGAGTACATAGAACCTGTATTTTTTTTTACCAAAGTACATAACATATATAAGAACAAGTTCATATCATATAAGCTTAAATACTTTTTATCGTCAGATTAAATCGTATACATAAAAAATGCACTTTTTTAAAACTTGGTATTAGAACTTCATTTTTTCTTGGAATCTATGTTGTGTAAACGATCTCAGTATCTTTATCATGCCATACCATTACTTTCTCGGCTTGTGGTCTAGTTAAAGTAAAGCCACATTTCACCTACATAACAGGGCACCATTAAAACCAAAAGTGAACCACGCGAATTTTGTAGATCTAACTTATAAGACTATCACAAAGAGTACAATAAATTCCCTTGAGGCAGCTGTTAATTCAGACTGAACACCTAACAATGTTTGCCTAAAAGCCAAAAGCTCAAAAGTCCGTTAAACAATACAAATCAAGAGCAGAGCAAACACTGACCTCCAAAAAATTAGAGATGGGATAAGATGCAGGACCCCCATGCCCCCGGTTTCTACGGCCATGATATGTAATACAAACTATTTTCCGTTCATTCTATAGGTGACAGGATGCTAGACACGGGGGTTTCGTACAGAGATGTGTCAGGGATGTACTTCAGCACCCCGGACGTGGATAACGACAGACATGAAGGTCACTGTGCTGCTAACTGGTATGGAGGAGGAGGAGGAGGAGACTGGTGGTATAACGCTTGTCAGGGTAAGAGTTAGGGTTAGATAAATGGCCCCTGGTCTACGTCCGACTGACATTGGGTTTGGTATCCAACAGTAGAGTTCGGCACAGAAGTCAAAGAGACTATGCATATGATGATGGTCAGGCACCACTAGGTATGTCACGAATTGATGAGGCGTACTAAATGCGTCAATCTTATGTTATAATGTATTTACTGGTGATTTCGATTTCTGTCGTAGAAATGTTTCTTTAGATTATGTTTATATTTCAGATTTTAATGCTTTTACCAAAC
Source organism: Saccostrea cuccullata (assembly GCF_032062105.1). Taxonomy (NCBI): domain Eukaryota; kingdom Metazoa; phylum Mollusca; class Bivalvia; order Ostreida; family Ostreidae; genus Saccostrea; species Saccostrea cuccullata. The sequence continues at coordinate 7,877 of NW_026919325.1, forward strand.
GCTCAGAGAAGAAATAAAAGGCAAGGGCACATATGCTACATACCATACTATAGACATTTTCATTATGATGTGAAATCTGTTTTGATACAGAGACAGTTTTTTGATTATCAATGTTATCAGGAAATTCGTTTACTCTTTCTACCCTTACTTAGAATAAATGATTTATCTGAAATGAAAATTCCTGTTAATGCTTACGTTTATCGTAGATTTAGTGGATTTAATATTATTCTGAGACTAGATATACATTATTTTAATTATCAACAATGACAGCAGTTATACAATCATAGATACTTGGCTTTAATAAACTGGAAATTAGATTTGTTTATTTTTTGGTGTTATTATTAATAATTAAATACTGTAGCATGGACTTGGTACTGGAGTCAGGAAACATCTGAAGCTTAAAGTAGATCGTGGGTTTACTGTTTGTCTTAAAACATAGGCTAAAAATGTTTCAGCAAACTTCTTTCGCTTTAAGTCTTTCTGAAATTTTTTTAAGATTCTTCTGCGAGGTTAATTTTGATTGTAATTCACATGCGCTGATGTTGATGAGAACAGTTGACGCTTTTTTAAGAAATATATAGCACAATGCCCTTTTTCTCTCGGTATTCGCATTTCAAAACCATGGTCATAATATTAAAACGTAGCTGACGAATTTTAAATCACTCAATACAATAAATGTGAAGTAAATTTGGAATCGATATATTTTTTTTAAAAAATTAATATGTGTCTTCGCTCAATTTCTTGCAAAAAAAACTTTTAAGTTTTTCAATTTTTCCATCAGAAATATTATATTTTCATCACGGACGTTATATTATGTTAGTGCGACGTCATTATTTTCGTTTCCCTGCGTGACTCTGAACAAATTGAATTGATCAACAATTCACTCAAAATAAAGCATCGTGGATTCAATTTTCACGATATAATCATTGCAGTAGTTTAACAACGCCATGACACTATTTTTTTCTCTCAATAAACTCTAGGAGTGCGGAAAAATTAAAACAAATGTACATGAATGTAATGCTACTTTTACACTATGTTCCCGGCAGCCACGGCAGCCCCGATTGCCCAAAACGTAGTGCGCCGTGAGATTTTTGGTTATTTTCCCCTATATCCAAGTCTTGACAAGATTTTTTGCGGTATTCTACGGTCTTCTACGGAATCCGTGATGGGCCTTAGGAAGAAGTTGCCGTGGAGTGCAGAAGCTCCACGGCGCACTACTGTTCTGCCACGTATGCCAGCACGTTCCCCCAGGCCTCTTACGTTCTGATAGGTCCCCTCTCGTTTCTCGCGTTCTTATGAAATTCTTATACGTTTCTCACGTTTTGTCAAGTCTTTCTACGTATGAAACATGGACGCCGGGAAACTATAAGGATCACGTTTGTACCAGAGAAGGTCTCCTAACCAGAAACAATCATTGTATCATGACCCTTCGAAGATAAAACATAAATTCCCAAGACGAAGATTTTATTTTCGAGTGTTTGCTGGGTGCATACCTAAAATCACTTCGTCAAATTGAAGAGAACCAGCAGCAGTTACAGAGAGGGAAGGCAGGAGTCCGACGACTAGGAATGAAACTAATAAGACGGATGAGAAGGCGGAGATCCATATGGATCCATAATGAAACTTCTCTGCAGTGCCCGGCTTTTATATGCTTCCTCTCAGACCGCGTGCGCCGTGTCAGACCGTCGTAGAACCAACGCACCCGGACCATAAACCGTAACATGCCGGGACGAACCGCGATTGAACGCGACGAAACGGCTACCATACACCCTAGTTTGCCGTGAGAACCGTGATGAAACGTGGCAGAACGTGATAAAACGGACAACAACCGTGAACAACCCGTGACAGAACGCGGACTAAACTAGCAAAACGTCTCAAACGTGAATGGACCGTGCGATGAATGGAAATATACATTCTCCCGTCCCACTGCGGACTGCCTCCAAGTTCTGTTACGATCTATAACGTGCTGTCGCGTTTTGTTGCGTTCATTCCGTTTTACTACGACCTACTAAGTTTCACATCTGCAACGTGGCCGCCGTGGCAAATTTTTTGACAGTTTAAAAATCTGGCACGGCATCCCCGGCAATCGCGATGAGTTACGTTTGCCCATCCCGTTGCCCCAAGTTTTCTCACGCCCGTCCCGTTTTTTCCACGGTGGCCTGAAACGTGATTGCCGTGGCTGCCGGGAACATAGTGTAAACATAGCATAAGAAAACAAACATATCATATTACCGGATTTGAGAACATTTTCAAACAAAAATATTTTTTCATCATTTTTTTATCTATTAATGATGTACCAAACTTTAAATCGGAAATAGTGCAATTGGATTGAAGTAGCTTTATACCTATATTGTATATATTTATATTTCATAGAATGAAATTATTTTGTCTATCAATGAATGAACAGAATTCAAATTGTCGTAAAAGCCACTCCACTTCTTGCCTCTAACTGATATTGCTTCCTACGGGCCTGCAACTCTTGTTTAGACGAACCTCCCACTCCCACACAAAACTCAAATTGCAGCTGTAAGCCGAATTGCTATTGATTGCTATTGATTGTCAATAATAAAAAGCTCAGAATTTATAGATGACAACTTATAGGACGCACATATTTTATTATATCCCACGCAACAAGTTGCGCAAGTTGTCAGTGCAACTACTAATAAACCGCAGCACACAATTTCGTCAAACTTTGCTGATATTTAGCACACAGTTTGTAGATGTGCTTATTACCAGGAAATTTCTATTCTTATATTTTTTCTGGGAATTATCGCACTTTTCAACTTGGATTTTTGGCTACATCTTGAATAAAGAGATGAAAACTTTGTCAGTGCAACTCCTCATAAACTGCTGCACACAATTTCGTCAAACTTTGCAGATATTTAGAACACAATGTGTAGATGTGCATATTGCCAAGAAATTTCGATTCCTTTATTTTTTTCCTGGAATTTCCGCACTTAGACTTTAGGGAGAGCTTGCGGTATGTGAGCTTGCTTACTTTTTCTTTCATTTGGTGACCGTTTGTTTGCGGATAGTTGGGACTACTTGTTACATGTATGAAATCAAATTCTCCCATTATCCGAGAAAACTATCTCCGGAATTCCATGTCGCGCGGAGATTGATTTTAAATGGTTAATTATCGCCACCGGTGTAAAGACGAATAATGACCCCATCGAATAATAACCGGGGGTCATTTTTCAACGACAAAAAATGACCCCCTACCCGTAGAAAAAAATCATTTTTTGTAGAAAAAGTGTCCTAGGTGTCATTATTTTATATGTTAGTCCTATAAAAAATTGACCCCCATTGAAAAATGACCTCTTTAAAGTGAAAATAGATTCTTTAATTGTCAAGTAAAAAAATTCTTTTTAATATTCCTCCTTATAGTGTTTGCTCAAAGAATGATATTCCACTTGTTTTTAGAAATCAAACCATGCAACAATCTGGTTCCAATACTCTTTAATAGAAAAATAAATTTTTCCTTTATTTCAACTTTTAGCTTGTATAAGTTTGGCAAATCCTATTTGACAATGAAAGAGGAGGAAATTTTACCACCCCCCCCCCCAAAAAAATTACGTTAAATCAAAACAAAAAAAATGAAAAGCAAAAATATAAGTAAAACTCTATACCTTTCAATAATAATGATGAGGCTTTAGATAAAATATTGAAATGAAGTTAAGCCTTCACACAAGTTTTATCATGTAATAATTTACTTCGCCATGATTAAAGCATACTTTAAATGTTGGTGCATGGGGTATACTTGAAAGTATTGTGGCAAAGTAACAGTTGAAAAATAGTACAATAGTAGATTATTTTAAGCTTATTTTTTGTCCCTCCTTATGAAAAATAAAGGTAGGGTGGTTTTTTGTTGCTTTTGTTGATAATCGACTTCCTCCTAAATAAGCAAGGGGTGGGGTGAACATGTAGACATAACCTTTTGATGTAGCACACAGTATTCATTTTATTTCTTAATTCTTGTTTTACTCCACAGTTTTACCCAGTTCAGAGTATATTTTTCAGAGAATTTAATATGAAAATCAGAACAAACTTTCTCATTTTTGTAACGTCTACTGTATACTGTATCATAATATGAAAAGTTAATTGAAGACCATTATTTTCTTTTTATGTCCCTGTAATCGAAGATTCGGGGATATATAGTTTTATCTTGTCCGTCTGTATGTCTGTCTTTCTATCTGGCCGTCTGTTTCTCCGCAAAAACTTTAACCTTGACCATAACTTTTCATTTATTGTAGCTAAGCCTTTCATATTCAATATGTATATATTGAGACAAGACCTTACTTTGCGTACCACCAAATTTGACCTTTACCTTGGAGTTTGTCCAATTTTACACAAAAATGCCAATTTACTTTGGCTATAACGTTTCAACGGTAGATACTAGTACTCTCATACTTACGTGTTGCAGAAAAAATACACAACCTGCGTAAGCGGGTTATGTAAATTTTTTCTGCAATAACTGCGACCAGTAATAGTAATTCCAGTAATAACAAACAAAGAAAGACATTTTATTGTTTATATTTATATCTGTTTAAATAATCATTCAAAGTGGTATTAAAAAGATTAATTGTTGTATTAATGAAGCGAACGTCTTTATACGTTTCATTGATGGAACAGCCACTGATCAAGAAATCTGTACAGGCGACATACCTACTGTAGTTCATGCAGTGATTAACGAAATGGGTTTTCTTTAGAAATAAAGGAGAAAATATTCAGCGAATGTAAATATTGTTACATTAAACCTTTCTTAAGAAACCATCAACTTTGACCCTGTGACCTTTGAGTTTAAGCTACCTTTCAAACACTTATCCTTAACCATTAATTTTGAACAAATGGTGCTAGGGCTTTCCTATTTTGCAATTGTATTTCTTGTGAGAAGACCCTACTTTGGGTACCATTATATTTAAATTGCATTTAAGAAAAGTTAATCTTCGCTATGTTGCAATTAAGGGGCATAGTTGTTTCAAAAACACATCTTTTTACATATAAGAGGAGTTGCGGATAACAGATGGATACCCAAGAGCGTAACAGACGGACGGACGGACGGACATCACGATCACTATATACCCTCCCGCTTTTCAAGCGGAGGATATAATAATGTATGATACTGCCGACTTTTTCTGTCAGTATGATGATTTCCACCATCGAAAAGCGATGTTAACCTAACCCTTTAGGCTCGATAAATCTTTACTCCTTCAGATTCTGAATCATCGCATTGACCCTAAAATATAACTTTAATCGTATGTTATGAGATCAACATATTATCAATTTATTCCAAATAAGCTCCGCGTAGCATTTTGGCCATTATGCGTCTTTATCTAATTTTTTTTGCCCCCTAAAAAGTTCAGCTTTAATCCACAGGGAGTCATTTTTCTACGGGGGTCATTTTTCTTCACTTGGGTTCTGCAAATGTTTAGGGTTGTGACGCTTTCTACGGGCAAAAGGGTCATTTTTCTTACGTCGAATAATGACCGGGGGTCATTTTTCGACAGCGAAAAATGACCCCCGGTCATTATTCGATGGGGGTCATTATTCGTCTTTACACCGGCGCTGTGCCATACAACTTTGCAATCTCAATGAATCTTGAATAATAGTCATCAACTAGCAAGAACTTTTGCCCATTTAATTCAAACAGATCAGTGGCTACTTTTTGCCATGGTCGATCCGGGAATTTACTTGGAATGAATGGCTCTCTACAGTTTGAGATCCCTCTATGCACTTTTGGCAAAATTTCACTAAATCTTCTAATTGAGTACTCAAGCCATTCCACCAAACACTTACTGATGACTTGGCTAACTCCCTACATTTCACTAGCCCTTGGTGACCTTGATGTAATTTCCCTAGCATTTCTTCTTGAAGTTCTTTGGGGATAACTAACCTTGTTCCCTTCAGTAACAAACCATTTTGTACTGTAAAGTCTCCCCTAACTTCCCATAATATTATTAATTCTGTTGGGATTTACGATTTCTCGTGCCATCCCGATTTACAATATTGTATGACATTGGCACACAGTGTGTCCTTGTCATAAACTGATTTTATCTTATCTAATTTGCTAGGTGATGCTGGTAGATTCATGACAAAACAATGCAATAAAATATTTCATTTGTTTTTGTCATTTGAAATGTATTATTTTAAGATATTGGACATTGGAAAATGTCATTAATAATTCAGTAACAGCCATTGTCAAAAATTTCTCATGGGATTTGAACACGTACACACCACTTCAATTTCCACTGAATTTTTTTTTTTACTTTTATTTATGGAAAGTTCCGATATATCACTTAACTTATTTATTACATGCACGCTTTTTTGTTTATACACTAGAAAATAGAAAATTACATATCTACCGGAAATGACAAGGACAGGTTTGTCGAGCTAGAATGAATGGCCAATTCATTACCGGAACAAATATGCATGGGACTAGCACCTGATAAGAGATCCCTCACAAATTTAGTATTTGTATGTAATTTTAATATTTTATTGTTATAATTTCGAACACATACATGTATATGATTATGTGTTAATATTTTATATATGTATTCATATCTTTTAAATCATATTTACTTGCATTTTATTGTACAGCGCTTTAGAGTTCATTTATTAATATTTAGCACTTTAAGAATTCACATATTATTATTATTATTATTATTATTATTATTATTATTATTATTATTATTATTATTATTATTATTTTTATAACTTTTATTATAATTATTTAATGGTATGTTAGCCTATATCTTTTGGTATTTTGGCATCTTCTAGAATAAATACGCTATAGCACAAAATCAGAAATTCAATTTTTTTTGTATAACTCTTTTCCTATCTTTTTTCTATAAATTTTTCTTTTTGTTCACTAAAAACATACATTTACAAAGAACTTTATTCGGTAATAACCAATATTTGCCCCCAAATCAAACTTTGATGGAGAAATATTTAATTATGTTCTTAAACAGAGGGGTATATGCTGACTTCAAAGCACTGAATATTTTCATAAGTAATGACGTCATATGTACGTAATGACGACACAAACATTACGTAATTTTCAGTTTTTTTATGAATTTTACAGAAAAATGTTCATATTTCGTCGATATTTTGAGTAAAAGTCACCGAGCGCATGTGTGTTTAGGATCAATATTTTGATATGATGTGTAGAATAATAATATCAATAAAACATGTAAATATTGTTCCTGAGCAAACTTGCCCTCTATAAATTTTTTAGCTAAAAGTGTTGAAATTTTGTACATTTTGTCCTCTTTCTACAAATTGAAATAAAATCGGACTAGTTTGTGACGTCAAAAAAACAAAAAAATGTCAATAAAGTACTTTAAAACTATAATATATTCTGTTAATTTATAATTCTCATACAATTTATAGAATTCAGCACATTTAAAAAAAATCAAAATTTGACTTGGCAAAGATATGCAATATACCGCATATAGTTCTTTCTATAACCAATTAAATTCAAACAATGTATACTGTTTGTCTCTATAGTGTTATTTAAAAAAAAAACAATGCCGACTTATTGTTACTGGAAT
>NW_026919326.1:0-15276 GCF_032062105.1 Saccostrea cuccullata
ACTCCCACGATGTCCCCCTACTGATGTAAAATATAAGGTGACCTCTGGCCCCCCTACAGATTTACAATATTACTTGTTCTCTGATCACGTTACTGTTGTCCCCTACTGATGTGTACTATAATATTAAATTGAATAAAATCTTACGGGAAACAGGTCACCTAACGTAATCTATAAATGTTAAACGCTTTTATATCATATATCGCATAAAATTGCAGTTAATGTTGCTCAGCAACCACCCTCCCCCCCCCATCTTTTATAAAACCCTTCATATGGTTATTCCTTTTAAAAATTGTTTGTTTTACACTTTAAAGGCTTCACATATTAGGATTTATTCTACTTTCACTTTACGTATGCAACGCACTACATTTTGTAGCGGAGTAAACAGGCCCGATAGTCGTGAACTACAGGGGGACCTCAGGGCCTATTTCAGCGTACGTTTTATCCTTCTGCTATGAAACAAATCCTACATTTTCATGATGTCTCTTGTGGGATGCACTTCTCAATGTCAAACTTAATCACTAATCATATTACATTATACACCTATAATATGCAATTGTAATCAGTGTAATCTTATTGTAATAATTTGTTCATGCTCCCGAGGGCCCTTGATTGGTGAATAAACATATCTATAGAGATATGCTCTTTACGAGGGAATGCTCCGCTTTGCTATGCCCTTTTTATATTCTAAAAACGACCTGCTGTAAATTATCCATTAGAATAAAATAGATTTTTTCACGGGCCCAGGTTTATGCACTGATCTAGATAGGGGGGAGGGGGCAGAGTTCCCTGGAATTTGCAGAGTTATTAACTTGGACCCCCTCCTCCCTCCTAAAAACGTGGACAACCCTACAAAACGCAAAACTGTTAAGTTGGTATGAAAAGTTATAGATATGAAGCTTAAGAAGTCAGCAACTAGCGCCCCCTCCCCCTCCCACACACACACGCACACGAAATAGGTTCACGTTTGGGAAAGGCGTTTACATTTTTTTGCTTGTCCAGAAATGTCTCGGCTGGAATTTTATAGGACCGGTATGGAACACCCCCCCCCCCCCCTGAAAAAAAATTCCTAAATCCGCCTGAGGTTGGTGTTAAGGCTTTCTTGGTTCATATGTGTTTTTCTTGTGACAACTTTATTTGAGTTGGATTCTTTATGTCAATCTTGACCTTGGAGTTTGACTTGCATTTGAAAAACTTTAACATTCGTCATGAACTGCCATGGGGGAGGGTGTCACAAGCACATCTTGATTAGATAAAACCAAAAAAAAGAGTGGTGTCGAAGTAGTGTGGTTTTAAGAATGTTTACAGACAGACAGAAAAACACATTCCATAGGCTAGAGTTGAACTAAACAGACACTACAGGTATTGGGTACATTATCAACCGCTTTTCCAATAAAAATCCGGAATTGAAATGAAATTGTGAAAATGGCAGGCGGGTGACCGGCTGGCACAAGGATACATCTAATATATTGAGCAAGCACACCACAACATCATTTGTGCCTATCTATCCGCCTACAATTTTCAACATAGAAAGTTTTATCAACCGGAGATAGTTTTTAAATTCTTATTACGAATGCTTATATATATGTTTATTCACCAATCAAGGGCCCACGGGGGGCATGAACAAATTATTACAATATAATAAGAACATTAATTACAATTCTATATTATAGGTGTATAATGTAACATGACTATAGTGATTAGGTTTGACATTGAGAAGTGCATCACCACACTTGATCAAAAGCATAGAAAACCATAGGATGATAAAAAGAAAACACAATTAAATAAAAAAGATAGATATAAGGTGATTAAAAAAAAAATTCTTGTAGTTATGGCAGTACTCTAATATATAACTAATGCATCTTGAATACAAAGGGCACCAGGAGATGATACCTCTACACAGCCAGACTGGCAAACCTGTACCCTAAGTATTGAAGACGGTCATTCAAAAAAAAAAAATTGTTTAAGTATTATCAGAAATAGTAATTTCAATTAATAAGTACTTAGCATATAATTATAGACTTGATGCAAACTAATCTCTTGGAGTTGGTTCAATAGATATTTAACATTCTAATCTTATAAATATACGCATACCCACATACACAAACATACACTTATTGTTACACATATCCATGCATACAAAAATAATAATTTACATACAAATATATGTATATATATAAACAAATGGTACTATCATGTATAAATGTAAATCTGTGAACTTGAAGGTAGCATACAATTAATGTAAAGAAAAGGTAACTTGGATACAGAGGGTACCAGGGGACGATGCCTCTGCACAGTCGATTATACTGGCAAACCCGTACTCAAAGTATCCAAGACACCAATTCTGACTGATTCTGTACATTTTAGAAGGTAATGGGGGGGGGGGGCACATTTAATTTACAAATAAAATAAAAAAATAAATAAGAAAAAAACTTTTCATAGGTTTACTAATACTTTTCATACTTCAGCTCTCATAATACTTTTACTGACGTGAATCAGTATTTGCACATCCTCATTAGTCATGAGCCAATTTAACTTATTATCACTGTCCAAGTTGTGGAAATTCTTACAGGATTTGTTTATTTAAGGTCAAGATCTAGTAAATGACTTGAGAATAACTTTTCAGTGCTAAATCCATTATGACATCATAATCACTTTCAACTTTCTTTTTCCCATACTTTACGTTTCTAATAAAATTATGTAGAAAATAAAGTATTTCATGAAATTAAATTTGAAATCACGTGAAAAGTAGTCCCGATACCTATCTTAAATTTAACATTATTTTAAAGTAGAGACTAAGAACATACAAATAACTGTTTTCTGAAAAACTGTAGGCAATCTGGATACATTTTCTTTGTCTGATATGGAAAAAACTCCCATTTTCAATACTGGTTTCCTAAATTTTTCATTGAAAATGATAGTTAAAAATATGGGTTTTCATCTTGTTTTTCTACAAATTATGCCCCGAAACTACTACTTTGACCAAGCTAATGTTATAAAGCACCATTAAAGGAATTAATTTCTTAAATTTGAAAAATCTGTAGGCACCTTTCATTTACTAGATCTTGACCTTAAGAAATGACTCTAATTCTTGGCCATATTATCGAGTATAATCTGGTTTGGGTCAGTTTACGCTTTATAATCCGCGAAGCGGATTATAAAAAAGCGCAAACTGACCCAAACCAGATTATACTTGATAATATGGCAAGAATTAAAGTCATTCCTTATAATTTAATTTTAAAAAAATTAAACAACTTTTGGACTGGAAATGAGGGGATTGCATGGATATGATGATTAAGCTGGTCGTCAAGGGGGTGTGTCCCCTACCAAACCAGATTATACAAAATGTTTTGCGTTCCTTTTTGGAATTCGACCAATGAGAGGCGAGAATACAAACAAAATTAAATTATTAATTCATACAAGACTTTTCTTTCATCCTTAATGTGATTACATGAAAGGAGAAAATGTTTCTCATCATCAACTGTTTTGTCATTGCATCTACTGCAGTGTCTTTCTTCTCTAGGAATGCCTATATATCGACCCTTTCAATATTAAGTCTGTGAGCTGATATGCGAAAACGAGTAAAACTTCTCCTCTGCTCAAAATACTTAATTAAATTATGATACTTTTCGTGACCAAAATTTTGTTTAAAAGTGCTATAGCATCTCAGCTATTAGGGTGCTCATTTTTCAGTATTAATCCTCCCACAGTTTTATAGGAAGTAATTACATATATTTTGCGGATTAATTGAACATAATTAATTAGAAATGTGCATGATATCTGGAATTTCCTTTTTGATCATTTAATTATTAGGAAAGTATTAATTCCTGAATTTAGTCATTTTTAAACTTTATGTTTATTAATACTAGTATTGTCCAAATGTTACCTTCAACAATTTCCAATAAAACGTATTCAGACATACTTTTCATATAAAAAAAAAACAAAACAAAAAACAACAACAACAACAACAGTTTGTTGTTTCTTATTTATAACAAAAACAATACGACTGCTTAGCATCTAAGTTTTTCAAAGTCAAAATATGTAATGTAACTTGGCTTTTTTGCAAAGCATATATATATATATGTTCTCCAGATATATATTAACATGATTAAGGTAGTCCGATCCTCAGGTTTATTAAATTAGCAGTTAATCAAAAATACTACAAAAGTTGGAAGGAGATCTGGGTTAGATCCCACCGTACCTCCTCTTTAGAAACCTCCAAATAGAATATGGCATCGATCTCTGTTTCTAACCACCCCTACGGTTTTGTGAATCTCCGACCCTTATATTGCTAAGGAGGGCCTGCATATACGGTCTACGTATAAAAAGCCGAGCATTTCTTCCTTCAGATTCATCTGTTCAATATCGAACCCCACCACAGCAATTGTAGTTTTCTTGTGTGTTATAGTTTGTGTATGCGGGCTTTCTACAACCGATAAGACAAAACAGAATGATGACATAGCCGACATTAAAAACAGACTAGGACATCTTGAACAGTTGATTGGACAACTGGTCACCGGAAATTCATCTTCGGATGTTTTTTTTTAAAATTTAGTGGTAAGATTTTAATGAAATATTTTCGTACTTCTTTTCTGAGACATACAATTTTACTTATATTTTGTTATGCTGAATTTGCACAAAGTTACACTAAGATCTGAGTAATTTCATTAATTAACCGGCTTTAAGTTTGAATTTGGGGAAAGTGTTTGAAAAAAAAATTCCTATAGGTAAAATTTCTTAGGTGTTACATTTAAATTTTAATTATTTCGGTGCCTATATTTCTTTTTTTTTGTTTTCATAATCTTCACATAATTATATAAATATAATTATTACTGATTGGTCGTATTTTTTTCCAGATTCAGTTGTAACATTTTGTATTTTAAATATACATGTATTTTGGAATCGATACCACAAGTTTCATAACAGGCACGTAGCATCGTTTTTTAAAGTGGGGGGGGGGGGGAACCAGAGAAAAAATTTTTTTTTACTTACCTATGGAATGCCATATATACGACAGCCAACTGCTTACTGCCAACTGCTGACTGCTTACTGCCAACTGTCAGCTGCTTACTGCCAACTGCCACAAATATTTGATTAAATTTTATATTTATATTGATATTCATATGAATTTTCAAGAAAAAAAAAGAAGGTAAAAAAGGCGCAGATCCCAGGACATTTTTCCAAGAGGGTCACCCAAGTTAAATGACCAATGTGTTTTATTTTACGAAATATTCAATATATGAGATTGATAAAGTACATTGTTTATTTTTTTAAAATTTGTTTTCTTATTTGAAATAGGTAATAAAATTACTATTTCTATTTTCTGCTTTTAATTTTTAAAGAAGTACCCCCCCCCCCCCCCGGAGACAACAAAACCTTTGAAGAGAGAGTGAGAAAAAAAAGATTTGTGGTTTCGCAGAGAGAGAGAGATGTTTTGAAAATAAATTTACATTTTCCAATATACTCTTTAGTTAAAAAATTTATCACCGTGTGAAATTGACTGTTTGACTTCAAATTCATTTTGGATTCTAAATGTTATATTTAACTTTTGTTTTAATGTGATATTTGGTATTCTAAAATTATTGTGTTTTAAAAATTGCATTTTACCATTCTTTCTCATGTTAAATTACTAAGTGTTCATTTAATTACTGAGTGACACTTGTCGGACACCAAAGGGGCAGAGTGTTTATGCCCAAGGACATTTTAATCACTTTTACAAACAACATGTAATTAATTAATTATCGGTGTTCTTTATGTCCATGCAATCAAAGTATTTCATTAATTGCTCACTGTATCACTTTTACTCATTTTCAACACCTGTCATTTTTAACTCATTGTACATTTTCCCATAAAAACAATTGTCAAATTTTACTAAAACAGTTCGGAGGCCGGGTGTACTACCGGCCACACGTCCGACTCGTTCCCCCATCATGCTGTAATTATTTATACTTTTAACAGTTTGGAGGCTACGGCCATATCCGACTGGTTCTTGTTTATTGTTGTTCCATGTTAGCCATTTCCATCGTTGGGACTTTATAATAAATTCGGAAACCATACTTTTTCCTCGTTACTTTGGACTTTTTATATGTGTCATCGGGAAGAGTCCTTGGAATACGGCTTTACTACTTCCGGCCAACAACGCCTCTCACTTCCCCTGCCAACATTCCCTCTTGCCCGATCAACGACACATATACATCTTCTAGACCCAAACTACGCGGTCATAAATGGTGGAGAATCCTAAGGGTAACATCATCGCCCGGGGCTGCTGCATATATTTTGCAGTAGTCAGATCCCGAACCTTTCCAGCTAGCGAGTTCCCCCGTGACATATTCGACCAACCAGTTCAACATGCTCAACGATGGAAACAACTGCGCTGCAACAGCCATGGACAACTGCACTCGATTTACCATACCAATGCCTGTATACAAACCAGATGATTTTTCGTGACAGAATTTCATGACTTTTCCACTTTTTACCATCAAAGCATTTCTACGCACAATCGCGAACTTGTTTCAAACTTTATTTGCAGTGATTTTTCTTTCAAAACACGAGGACGTGTTTTTCCCGGAGCGGTGGGAAACTATCACCGTGTGAAATTGACTGTTTGACTTCAAATTCATTTTGGATTCTAAATGTTATATTTAACTTTTGTTTTAATGTGATATTTGGTATTCTAAAATTATTGTGTTTTAAAAATTGCATTTTACCATTCTTTCTCATGTTAAATTACTAAGTGTTCATTTAATTACTGAGTGACACTTGTCGGACACCAAAGGGGCAGAGTGTTTATGCCCAAGGACATTTTAATCACTTTTACAAACAACATGTAATTAATTAATTATCGGTGTTCTTTATGTCCATGCAATCAAAGTATTTCATTAATTGCTCACTGTATCACTTTTACTCATTTTCAACACCTGTCAATTTTAACTCATTGTACATTTTCCCATAAATACAATTGTCAAATTTTACTAAATCAGTTCGGAGGCCGAGTGTACTACCGGCCACACGTCCGACTCGTTCCCCCATCATGCAGTAACTATTTCTACTTTTAACAGTTTGGAGGCTATGGCCATATCCAACTGGTTATTGTTTATTGTTGTTCCATGTTAGTCATTTCCATCGTTGGGACTTTATAATAAATTCGGAAACCATACTTATTCCTCGTTACTTTGGACTTTTAATATGTGTCATCGGGAAGAGTCCTTGGAATACGGCTCTACTACTTCCGGCCAACGACGCCACTCACTTCCCTTGCCAACATTCCCTCTTGCCCGATCGACGACACACATCTTTCAGACCCAAACTACGTGGTCATAAATTCCTCAAATCAAAGATTTATACCTCTGTGTGTTATAAAGTTTCACATGCATAGATCGGTGGGGGGGGGTAAACTTGTACAGTCATGGGTTAATGTATTTATAAACTGAACGAACTAAAACTGACCTTGGACCCTCTACTTAGAAAAAGCCGATCAAACATTTAATATATTTACATGTATTTGTTTTTACAAATAAGATGTATTTTACATGCTTAAATCTAGAGAGAGGGGCCCAGATCACCCCTCTGAAGTTTGTAAAGTTATTTAATGCACAAACTAAACAACTAAAAGTTATTTAATGTTAGAACCCTCCACCCCAACCCTCCTGAAAACGCCAATTCGTGTTAAGTTGGTATAAAAAATGTCATAGACATGAAGGTACGACGCATAATAACCCCCTCTCCCCGGAAGAAATAATTTTTCACATTTAGGAAAGGACTTTACGTTTTATTTTCTTGTCAAGAAATTTCTGGGCTTGATTTTTTTTTACCAGAGTGACCCTCTTAGAAAAATGTCCTAGATCCGCGCCTTTTTTGTGAAAATTTACATAAATATCAATAGAAAAATAAAATTTATTCAAGTTTGTGTAGCAGTTGGCAGTAAGTAGCTGACAGTTGACAGTAAGCAGGCAGCAGTTGGCAGTAAGCAGTTGGCTGTCGTATATGGCATTCCATACTTATGGCATTGACAAGCAAAAAAAAAAAAAAACAAAAAAAAAAAAAAAAAAAAAAAATTGAAATTAAAAGTTGCCCAAACTCGAAAATCTTATTTAGTGGTGGTGGTGGTGGTGGTGGGGGGGGGGGGGGGACGGGGGTAGTGGCCAACTTTTTCAAAGCCAAATTACTTTCCCTTTCAAATTTTTTTCCTACAATTCCTTGATAACACTATACTATGGTAAAAAGTGGGGGGGGGGGGGGGTGCAACCATCCTTTCAATGAACATTTTCTATAGTAAAGGTAATACTGGGGAAAAAAGTGGGGGGGGGAGGGGCAGGCCCCCCTATTGCTACGTCCCTGCATAAAACTTTATGGGAGAAAAAAAATGATAACAGCGAATCTGTCTCTTTTCCATTGCCATTCTTTTGTAATACAAAATACTAAATGTAAAAAAAAAAACATTAGAAATTAAGAAAAAAACTTTCGGAATCACATTTTAAATGCTAGGTAAAGATTTTAAGCTTATTTTTTTTCAGGCGCGTAGCATCGTTTTTGAAAGTGGGGGGGGGGCAACCAGAGAAAAAATTTTTTTACTTACCTGAAAAAGTTGACAAGCAAAAAAAAAAAAAAAAAAAAAAAACGGAAAATTTGCCAAAGTCGAAAATCCTATTTCGTGGGGTGGGTGGGTGGGGTTAGAGTTGTACACTTTTTCTCAGTGTCAACTACTTTCAGTACCAATTCTAATACTATATTTCCGGTACATCACTAAAAGTGGGGGGGGGGGGGGCAACCAGGCTTTCTATTAACATTTCCTATATTATTAGTAAGGTTGGGAAAAAAGGGGAGCAGCCCCCCCCCCTTTGCTACGCCCCCTGTTGTTGCCCAAGTATATTTACTAAGGACTGGTATATTTGATTGTAGGAACCATGCTGCAGAAAAGTCTGTGTGGCTTTCAGAATAAAACAATTGTTTTAATTAATGAAAGATTTATAATTAGATTCCTGTAAACTTTGTAAACTCATGGCCCTTGAGTTTTCTAATTTATTATTATACAGTGTCCACGGGCAGAAACTACCACGTTTCCTTTTCTGCCTACAAGAACCATACCCAATCTGGACTCAATAAGAGACACATCATCAAGTTTGAGCAGACGATACTTAACCTTGGAAATCACTACCACCCCGAGGACGGGATATTTATTGCCCCGGTGTCAGGTGTTTATTTCTTCCACTGGACCATCAATAACCACGGGGATTATGCATATACCAACATATTGGTGGGAGGAAAAGTTATGTCAACAACTACTACCTCGGTAGTATCTGGACATAATTCTGGATCTGCTTTGGTGATTGTTCAAGTTCAGAAGGGGCAGCATGTTTGGATTCAGACCTGCTGTGGTTCTTCAAATGAAGTGTATGGAACCACTCTGGGGTTCGACAACGCTTTCCAGTCTACTTTTTCTGGGACCTTACTCTTTCAAGTTTCAGAAAATTAAAGATATGTATGAAAAAAAAAAAACAAAAAACAAAAACACAATCCCATTGTTTAAAAAAAAGTGACAAATCTTATTAAATACAATTTTATAAACTGCTCATAGAAATAATCAATTTCTGTGAAATATATAATTGTGGAGTACTATTCGTTCCATCTGTTTTCATTTTTTTCCCCCAATCTATCATAGTATACATGTAGCTGCAGAACTACAGCTCTCCAAAAAAATATATTGACAGAAAAGCTACAGTGCCACCTATTGAAAAACTGTATATTTATTGCACACCAAAAACCCTGTTTCTCGATTTTTTCTCCATGTTTTTTTAAACTGTCAACTCAAATATTACTTACCGTGTGTTCCTAACATATTCTTTCACTGTTTCCACAACAAAACATTCCATATAATTGTTTTTAATAGCCCTCCTGGCCCTGAAATTGAGATTATCGAAAATTTTGCCCATTTATACTGCCATTTTGGTTTGATAATTTGACCCAACGCACTTCGTTCACATGTAAACTAGGAGAGTAATTGAGGAGAAAATGACTTTTTGAAATCTAGCTTTTTTGCAATTGGTGTAAGAATTTGGAAGAATTTATCGAGAATCGAGCGCACCTTTTTGTGTGCAATAAATATACAATTTTTTCAATGGGTGGCACTGTAGCTCTCTGGTCTGTCGATATATATTTTTTCGGAGAGCTACAGTTCTGCAGCTATCAAAGTAAGGTTGGCAGAAAAGATTGAGTAAACTTAAAACTGTTCAAGAGATCATAAAGAACCTGTTATATATCACAAGAAATGACAAATTTCATGCAGATATTAGGCCTAATATATGAAATGAAAATGCTTTTCAAAACTGTGCCATCAGCATTGGAACAATGAATTGATTGTTCATTGTCACATTGTGTGTGATTTAGGCCTGAAATTCACATTGTACCCTAAATTGGAAAAATCAAACTAGACTTGAAAAAGCTATAAAGAGAAAGTAGTCTCCAAATGATGTTGATTCTTTGTGAAAAAAGGGAGTACTAGATTATACATGTCTATAAATATTATTGATAAGGTTTTTGTAGACCTCTACATTTAGTAATATGTGTAATTATAAATTTTAACTGCAGCATTCATGTGTCTTTATAAACTAAATAATTTTAAATAATCAATGTGTGTAATAATGTATTTAATCTATTTAAGATCAGCTATGTATTATACATATGAGTGACATACACATGACTTATCAATAAAACACCTTTAATAATATACCGGTACAGTCTTAAAATGTTCAACAACTGAAAAATTCATGGACGGAATTCAATGTCCTAGACATTTGCTTATAAAATGCTTCTGCACCAAAATACAAGAGGCCCATGGGCCTTATAGGTCACCTGAGCATCATGCAACAACTTTACAATGATTGACTTTGGTTCATGTTTTAAACTAGATGCCATTCACAATTTTGAAAGAGGCACCATTGCTAATCATAACTATACACTTAGCATGTTTAGTATGGTTACTTAATACCCACAGACAGAGTAGGGGAACAAAACAAGAGGCCCATGGGCCTTATAGGTCACCTGAGCATTATGCAACAACTTTCCAGTGATTGAATTTGATTCATGTTTTAATCCAGATGCTATGGCATTCACAATTTTGAAAGAGGCCCCATTGATCATCATAACAATACACTTAGAGTTGCTTAGTTTGTTTACTTAATACCCATAGGCAGGGTAGGGGAACAAAAAATGTATTTCAAGTAATCAGTAATATTCAGCATGATCAGTAATGCCCCAATCACACATGAACCCCTCACCCTTAGGCCTAGATCCACACATTGCACAATTTTTGAAAAGGCACCCTTGCTTTTCAAAAATATTTGATTAATACCAAGGAGCATATTTCGAACAATTCATCCAGTTTCAGTATAAAAGTACAGCCCCCCTCCTTTATTGTACCCCTGACCCTGGGGCCTTGAAATTCACAATTCTGGAAAATTAGTACCCTTGCTCATCATAACTATATAGGTAGTTCATCTGCTTAATACCAAGGAGCAGAGAAGGAAACTTTCAAAGATTCAATGTATTTTCACTATATAATCAATAGAGCCCCGCCCTATCACTAGAACCCCTGACCCTAGGGCCATAAAGTTCACAATTTTGGAAGAGGTATTCTTGCTCATCATAACTTTGTAATTAGTTTATTTCATTCCTAGGAGCAGAGAGGAAGATTTTCAAAGAATTTATGTATTTTCACTATATAATCTATAGAGCCCTGCCCTAACACCAGAACCCCTGACCCTGGGGCCATAAAATTCACAATTTTGGTAGAGGCACTCTTGCTCATCATAACTATGCACTTATTTAATTTATTTAATACCCCGGAGCAGTGAAGAAGATTTTCAAAGAATTAATGTATTTTCACTATATAATCTATAGACCCCCCCCCCCCCCCCTTACACCAGAACCCCTGACCCTGGGGCCATAAAATTCATAATTTTGGTAGAGGCACTCTTGCTCATCATAATTATGCACTTAGT
Source organism: Saccostrea cuccullata (assembly GCF_032062105.1). Lineage (NCBI taxonomy): Eukaryota > Metazoa > Mollusca > Bivalvia > Ostreida > Ostreidae > Saccostrea > Saccostrea cuccullata. The sequence goes on from NW_026919326.1 coordinate 11,994, forward strand.
TTATTTAATACCCAGGAGCAGAGAAGAAGGTTTTCAAAGAATTCATGTAATTTCACTATATAATCTATAGAGCCCTGCCCTAACACCAGAACTCCTGACCCTGGGGCCATAAAATTCACAATTTTGGTAGAGGCACTCTTGCTCATCATAACTATGCACTTAGTTAGTTTATTTAATACCCAGGAGCAGAGAAGAAGATTTTCAAAGAATTCATGTATTTTCACTATATAATCTATAGAGCCCCACCCTAACACCAAAACCCCTGACCCGTGGGCCATAAAATTCACAATTTTGGTAGAGGCACTCTTGCTCATCATAACTATGTACTTAGTTAGTTTATTTAATACCCAGGAGCAGAGAAGAAGATTTTCAAAGAATTCATGTAATTTCACTATTATAATCTATAGAGCCCCACCCTTACACCAGAACCCCTGACCCTGGGGCCATAAAATTCACAATTTTGGTAGAGGCACTCTTGCTCATCATAACTATGTACTTAGTAGGTTTATTTAATACCCAGTAGCAGAGAAGAAGATTTTCAAAGAAATAATGCATTTTCACTATATACTTATTTGGCCCCGCCCTAGCACTAGAACCCATGACCCCGGGGCCATGAATTTCACAATTTTGGTAGAGGACTCAATGTTGATTACAATCATGCAAACAGTTTGACTGCTTAATGTCCAGGAGTAAAGAAGAAGATTTTTAAAGATTGCACTAATTTTAGTGGTTTTTGCCCCACCCCCCAGGCCCCAGGTGGGCAGGGACCATGAAATTCACAATTTTTGTTCCCCTTTACCCATAGATGCTATATGCCAAATTTGGTTGAAATTGGTTCAGTGGTTTCAGAGAAGAAGCTGAAAATGTTCAAATGTTAACGCACGACGAACGACGACGGACGAAAAGTGATAGCAATAGGTCACCTGAGTTTACTCAGGTGACCTAAAAATGCATTTCGACTAATCAGTAATATTCAGCAATAATCAGTATAGTGCCACTACCATACATTAACCCCTGACCCTTGGTCCACACATTTCACAATTTTGGAAAAGGCACCTTTGCTTATCAAAAATAACGGTATTTGATTAATACAAAGATTTCAATCAATTAATTCATTTTCAGTATATAAGTAGAGCCCCCCCCCCCCCCCAGGGGCGTTGAAATTCACAATTCAGGAAGAATGGCCCTTGCTCATCATAGCTATATAGGTACATATGTAGTTCATCTGCTTAATACCCAGGAGCAGAGTTTCAAACAATTTCTGCATTTTTTCTATATGATCAATAGAGCCCCGCCCTAACAACAGAACCCCTGACCCTGGGGCCATAAAATACACAAAGGCATTCTTCCTTATCATGAATATGTACTTGATGAGTTTATTTAATACCCAGGAACAGAGAAGAAGATTTTTAAAGAAATAATGTATTTTCACTATATAATCAATAGAGCCCCACCCTAACACCAGGCCTGGGGGCCATAAAACTTAGACGAGCTCACTTTTGATCTCAGTCTCACTTTTACCAAAGGAATATATAGTGGAAGAGTGAGATTGAGATCAAAAGTGAGCTCATTTAACTTTTATGGCCCCCAGGCCAGAACCCCTGACCCTGGGGCCATAAAATTCGTAATTTTGGAAGAAGCATTCTTGCTCATCATAACTATATACTTAGTTTATTCATTGAATACCCAGCAGCAGAGAAGATTTTCAAAGAAATCGTGCATTTTCAATATATAATCAATAGAGCCCTGCCCTAACACCAGAACCCAGACCCTGGGACCATAAAATTCACAATTTTGGAAGAAACATTCTTGCTCATCATAACTATATACTTAGTTTGTTGAATATCTAGCAGCAGAGAATATAATCAATAGAGCCCCGCCCTAACACTAGAACCCCTGACCCTGGGACCATAAAATTCACAATTTTGGAAGAAGCATTCTTGCTCATTATAACTATATACTTACTTAGTTTGTTGAATACCCAGCAGCAGAGAAGAAGATTTTCAAACAAATTCTTCATTTTCTCCATATAATCCTATAATAGAGCACCGCCCTAACACGAGAACCCCTGACCCTGGGGCCATAAAATTCACAATTTTGGAAGAGGCATTCTTCCTCATCATAATTATGTCTTTAGTTAGTTTATTTAATACCCAGGAGCAGAGAAGAAGATTTTCAAACAAATTCTGCATTTTCTCTATTTAATCAATAGAGCCCCGCCCTAACACTAGAACCCCTGACCCTGGGGCCATGAAATTCACAATTTTGCAAAAGGCATTCTTCCTCATCATAATTATGTCTTTAGTTAGTTTATTTAATACCCAGAAGCAGAGACGAAGATTTTTAAAGAAATAATGCATTTTCAATATATAAATAACAGAGACCCGCCCTAGCACTACAACTCCTGACGCTGGGGCCATGAATTTCACAATTTTGGTAGAGGACTCAATGGTCATTACATTCATGCTAACAGTTTGACTGCTTGATGTCCAGGAGTAAAGAAGAAGATTTTTAAAGATTGCACTAATTTTAGTGGTTTTGGCCCCACTCCTCAGGCCCAGGGGGGCAAGGCCATGAAATTCACAATTTTTGTTCCCCCCTTTGTGTAAAATTTGGTGGAAATTGGTTGAGTGGTTGCAGAGAAGAAGCTGAAAATGTTCAAATGTTAACACACAACGCATGACAAACAATGCACGATGCACGACGACGAACGAAAATGGATAGCAATAAAAATGACCTAAAATTGCAAGGCACATAACTGTGATCTTAGCGTAGAATCAACCTACAACACCTAGAGCAAAAATATCATTAAATGTGCATGACTGGACGGCAAAAAATATCACTATACACAGAGATTACTATTTCTATTGTACATATATGTTGAGATATCAAATTAACCCCCAAAACTCATTGCACAAAATACATAAACCAAAACACTACAGGAATGGTATAATCTAAAACAATCTATCCAACTTTAGTAGAAATTGTTTGATTAACAGATTCACAATAAATAAGTGATCAAACTTATGTACAATACTCCGATCATCAGAAAGCAATAACCAATACATTGTACATACTTGAAAAATTAATGGAAAATAATTCAATTCAAATTTAAGCATGCATCAAAATACAATATACAGAAAAATGAACTATATTTTGTGATTATATATTTTTATAAATTTCAAGGAAAAATGCCATCTTAATTTATTGATGAAAAAATACCCGATTTTTGTTATTGAATAATATTCCTGTACGTTGATTCTGCTTGTAACCTCCAACAAAA
>NW_026919327.1:0-5000 GCF_032062105.1 Saccostrea cuccullata
ATAAAGTGGGCCGATCCTGGAGGTACTGCAATACCAGGCCAACCCGTGGCGAGAGCGGAGCAAGCCCCTGACATCTCACCTCAGACCAAAAATCAGTTTAATATCGTAGTTCCCATGTAGGGAACGTATCAGATATTAAGCTGATAAGAACAGATACTTTTTTTTTTTTTGAATAAAATATTTATTGAGCATATACATAATACAAATTATGTAAATGTTATAACAAATAAATATAGAATAACAAAGTTACTTTGTGACAAAGTATAATAGATTGTTAAAAATCTGATAAAAACAAACGTGACACTTACTGACCTTTACAATCTACAACACAGAAAAACATGAATGAAACAAAAACCGGTTTGACAACATAGAGTACGGAGTAGGAAATAGACAATACAAGGAATTTACACACTGATGTTAAGATTAAGGTCGTCTTTATCGATGGAGCAAAACAGGTGCGTGGAAGCCCAGTATTTATGAAATTTGTTTATATTAAATCGGTAGAAATCAGCTTGTATTCTTTGAATTAATTTATTGATGTACATTAAAATCATTCTGTTAGAGTTAATATCTTTCTTTTCAAACTTAATAACACATCGTACTTGCCAAATAATAGAACACATTAATGAAATTAAATATAGACACAAGGAATCAGTTTCCGTACTTAAAAACGTTATTGGAAAATCATGAAAGCGAATATGAGACAAGTTAAATCTTGAAAACTTATTGTTTGTTATAATATTTAACCAGTTTTTAACAATAGAAATCAAAGGCTTCACAAAAGTACATTCATAAAAAAGATGACTTATAGTTTCGACATGAATTTTACAAAGTGCACATTTATTATTTTTGTAAAAACCAATGTTATGCATATAATAGGATACAGGTATAATTTCGTGTATAATCCTGAACATTATATCTCTAACATTTTTATCTATAAAATCATCATTTAATCTCTGAAAAACTAATTCAAAATTGACACTAGGAAATATATTGATTACACGTGGAGTTGTAACAATATTTTCTAATAAAATGGTATAATAGAATTTTGTTGTCATGTTACCAAAGGAATACAAATAATTATCATTTTTAATCTGTAAAAAATGTTTTAAATCTTTTAAACATTCCTGATAAAATTCTGGTATAACCTCTGAATGAGGCCTATTATTACTAGCAAAACTTGGTTGAAATTTTCGTAAACTTAAACCAACCCAATAAACAGTAAAGAAAACATATTTTGAAACATCATTTTCTAAAATATTTTGCAAATGCTTTAACCTTAAAGACTGTAATTTTAAACCAATATTAACAATTTCCAAACCTCCGTTTTTTCTATAATTATAGCAAACAGTTCTTTTTAATGGTTCCGCCGTACTGGGCCATAAAAATCTAAAAATAGCTTTTTCGAATTGTTTTAAGTAATAATCCGGTAAAAGACAGACAGATCCTACATACCATATTTTAGAACAGGCTAAAACTTTTACGACAATTGACTTTTCTACAAAAGACAAATACCTCTGTTTCCATAAATTTAAAGTTTTAGTAAATTTCTTAAGAATCGGTTGCCAAATATCATCAGAAGTAAGATTATTACCAAATTTAACCCCTAAAAGTTTACAATTTTCAACCCATGATATGCCGAAAGGATGGTCTGACCTATTTTTCCATTTCCCTAACCAAATACCTTTTGTCTTTTGTAGATTGAGCCTTGCACCCGAGGCGCGTCCATACAACGAGCACCAATACAGTACTCGCTCTATGGACGCGTCACAGGTACAAATAGCCAAACTATCATCTGCGTATAAAGATAATTTACTAGTTTTAGAAGATCCTGGTAGCTTGATGCCTGAAATTTGCTCGTCTTCCCTAATTTTGATGGCGAACGGTTCTAAAACTAAAACATATAACAATGGGCTCAGGCTGCACCCCTGGCGCACCCCCCTATGTAACAAAATAGGTTCCGAAATATGATTATTAACTATAACAGAGGAACATACATCAGAATATAAAGTTTTAATCCATCGAATGAGAGAAGGCCCGAAATTATAAGCCGAAAGTGCTTGAAATAAAAAGTCATAATTAACACGATCAAAAGCCTTCTCTTGATCTAAAGAAATAAAAGCCACCGGGGCTTGTTTTTGCTCACAGTAATCAATAATGTTCCTCATTAAATGTAAATTATCAAAAATGGTGCGCCCTGGCACGGCGCAGGTCTGATCAGGATGAATAATGTGTTCTAAAACTTTTTTGACTCTATTTGTAATTACTTTAGATATCAATTTATAGTCGTAATTCAACAAAGAAATAGGTCTATAATTTTTAACATTTTCAGAATGCTCTTGATCTTTACAAAGTAAAGTAATATAAGATAATTTCTGACTATCTGATAAATGCCCTTCTTGAAAAGTACAATTCATAACTTCTAATAATGGGTCAATAAGTATATTTATAAACGTAGAATAAAATTCTTTTGTAAGTCCGTCTGCACCGGGAGACTTATTATTGTCCATATCGCGGAGCGCTATTAAAACTTCTTCTTTTGTTATGTGACCTTCACAGCTGGCCGAAATATCATCAGGTAATTTTGGCACGCGTTGTAAAAAATCGTCAGCTAAATCCTGATCAATACCCTCGTCCGTGTACAATTTAGAATAGAAATTCTTAAAAACACCCAAAATATCGCCGGAATTTGTATAAGTATTGGAAGACTCAGTAATTTTTGTAATAGTTTTCTGTTTGGCTCTTTTAATTTCCTGTTGAAAAAAGAATTTGGACGGTTTTTCCTCATTATCTAAACTTTCAGCTTTTGACCTAATTTTCGAGCCGGTATAATTTTGTAGCTGAAACTCTTTAATTTGACTTTTAATTTCCTTTAATCTATCTATAAACTGACCAGGATTTTTATTTTCGAAATATTGCATCTGATAATAAGACTTTTCTAATTGCCGTAAAACATTACGTTTAACATTAGATTTTTTCTTACAATAGTGAATAGTAAAATTTTTAATTTGTTCTTTTAGATGATCCCATAGCTCTAAATACATATCAAATCCTTCTATCAATTCAGTCCAATATTTAGTAAATTGTTTAATGAAAGTTTTATCTTGTAATAAAGAATTGTTAAATTTCCAATATCCCTGCCCAAAATTAATTGTATCGGAATTTGAAACATTAATTTTTAAAAGAACTATATCATGATCACTATTACCAAAGGGAATATTTTGAATACTTGTAATATTTTTACATAAAACCTTAGATACATAGAATCTGTCTAACCTACACGCGACATTTGAAGAAGCCCAAGTAGTTTTAATTACATTAGGATATAAAAATCTAAAACAATCAATAAGTTGGAAATCGTTAATAATATTCTTTAAATTGTCGCTACCGACGCTACCGTAAATGGGGTTTCCCCCGATCTTATCTAGTTTTGTATTTAAAACACAATTAAAATCCCCCCCAATTATTAAATGCTTATTACATAATAGTAAAGGGTATAAATCGTCAAAAAACATAATTCTATCGTTTTCATTATTAGGAGCATAAATATTAACAATTCTGTAATGCATATCATTATAAGTAATATCTACATACACTAACCTACCATCCATATCTAAATGAAATTTATTAACTACAATATCAGGATTTAAAATTATTATTCCGACTCCTCTACTTCTGTTAGATCCAAAACTAAAATAACATTTATCTGTGTTAAATATAGACTTTATAGCTAAAACGTTATTTATATTATTAAAATGGGTTTCCTGGAGTAATACAATAGATATCTTTTCCTTTAAACATTGAGTAAATAATTCAGACTTCGACGGGTTATTTAATAGGCCGTTAATGTTTAGGGTCGCTAAAGTCAAGGACATTGTGAGTGGTATTTAAAAAGGACAGGTAGAAGAGCCGGTATTAATGGAACAAAAGAGTTTAGACACCTGGTCTGAGACAAATAAAAATCTCGTGAAATAGAACTCAAGTGAACTAAACATGAATAACAAAAAGTACACAGAGAATGAGAACAGAAACTTAAACAAAACAAAACAAAATAATAATGAACAGACACAAACAAAAAGAACAAAATAAACATAACTAAAACACAAATTATAATATAAGTAATTAAACAAAACCAGGAAAAGTTCCTTACGTAATTTTGGAGAGTCCAGGGACAGGCCGAGTCGTTTACCAGGGAATATACCGCCGCCATAGTCCATTAAGAGTTCGTTTCACAAATAAAGTTACTTACAACAGTTAAGTTTTCCTCTGTGCCCTGGAAGGCTCACAATCAGGGTCCGGGGGGGTCGGCCGTTTCGACCCCCTCTTGACAGTGGACCACTCATCCTCATCTGTGTCCGCGTCCATAAGTTCTGCCCAGGACTGCGTCTGAGGGGACACCACAGTGTCACCCCCTGGGGTACCCAGCTGGGTACCACTCAATAATTCGTCTACTAGGGAGGAGTCGCCCGCGGACTCCCCCTCTGCAGGAGAACCACCCCGGTCCTCCTGGCCTGTCTGTGAGGGGTCAGCAGCCACTGACCCCCCCTGGGGACCGTCATGGTCCTCCGTCTGTCTAGGGGAGTCCACGGACTCCTCCTCCTGAGACGTACAAACGGTCTCTGTGTTTGGGGACTTGCCAACAGTCCCATCCCCCTGGGGCTTACCAACAGCCCCGGGGGAGGTGCCATGGTCAGGGACACCCTGTTCCCCTCTGATGTTATGAGGCCTACCGACAGCCTCCTCGGACCTGCCAACAGTCCGAGAAACCGCCGAAGCGTAACTTCGGGGTTTGCTCTTGTTAAAACTTCCATAATGAGGGCACTCACCCCTCAAATGGCCGACCTCCTCGCACTTGAAGCACACAGGAGGCCGACCGGGGATAACAAAGAGACATCTATGGCTAAAGATGGATGAAATGTAAGGAATATACATCTGCTCCCCCTCCTTCATTCGGATCACTGCAGTCCTGATCCCCGTCATGATGCCGTTCTCTGTGACCC
>NW_026919327.1:10000-15453 GCF_032062105.1 Saccostrea cuccullata
TAAACCAATATTAACAATTTCCAAACCTCCGTTTTTTCTATAATTATAGCAAACAGTTCTTTTTAATGGTTCCGCCGTACTGGGCCATAAAAATCTAAAAATAGCTTTTTCGAATTGTTTTAAGTAATAATCCGGTAAAAGACAGACAGATCCTACATACCATATTTTAGAACAGGCTAAAACTTTTACGACAATTGACTTTTCTACAAAAGACAAATACCTCTGTTTCCATAAATTTAAAGTTTTAATAAATTTCTTAAGAATCGGTTGCCAAATATCATCAGAAGTAAGATTATTACCAAATTTAACCCCTAAAAGTTTACAATTTTCAACCCATGATATGCCGAAAGGATGGTCTGACCTATTTTTCCATTTCCCTAACCAAATACCTTTTGTCTTTTGTAGATTGAGCCTTGCACCCGAGGCGCGTCCATACAACGAGCACCAATACAGTACTCGCTCTATGGACGCGTCACAGGTACAAATAGCCAAACTATCATCTGCGTATAAAGATAATTTACTAGTTTTAGAAGATCCTGGTAGCTTGATGCCTGAAATTTGCTCGTCTTCCCTAATTTTGATGGCGAACGGTTCTAAAACTAAAACATATAACAATGGGCTCAGGCTGCACCCCTGGCGCACCCCCCTATGTAACAAAATAGGTTCCGAAATATGATTATTAACTATAACAGAGGAACATACATCAGAATATAAAGTTTTAATCCATCGAATGAGAGAAGGCCCGAAATTATAAGCCGAAAGTGCTTGAAATAAAAAGTCATAATTAACACGATCAAAAGCCTTCTCTTGATCTAAAGAAATAAAAGCCACCGGGGCTTGTTTTTGCTCACAGTAATCAATAATGTTCCTCATTAAATGTAAATTATCAAAAATGGTGCGCCCTGGCACGGCGCAGGTCTGATCAGGATGAATAATGTGTTCTAAAACTTTTTTGACTCTATTTGTAATTACTTTAGATATCAATTTATAGTCGTAATTCAACAAAGAAATAGGTCTATAATTTTTAACATTTTCAGAATGCTCTTGATCTTTACAAAGTAAAGTAATATAAGATAATTTCTGACTATCTGATAAATGCCCTTCTTGAAAAGTACAATTCATAACTTCTAATAATGGGTCAATAAGTATATTTATAAACGTAGAATAAAATTCTTTTGTAAGTCCGTCTGCACCGGGAGACTTATTATTGTCCATATCGCGGAGCGCTATTAAAACTTCTTCTTTTGTTATGTGACCTTCACAGCTGGCCGAAATATCATCAGGTAATTTTGGAACGCGTTGTAAAAAATCGTCAGCTAAATCCTGATCAATACCCTCGTCCGTGTACAATTTAGAATAGAAATTCTTAAAAACACCCAAAATATCGCCGGAATTTGTATAAGTATTGGAAGACTCAGTAATTTTTGTAATAGTTTTCTGTTTGGCTCTTTTAATTTCCTGTTGAAAAAAGAATTTGGACGGTTTTTCCTCATTATCTAAACTTTCAGCTTTTGACCTAATTTTCGAGCCGGTATAATTTTGTAGCTGAAACTCTTTAATTTGACTTTTAATTTCCTTTAATCTATCTATAAACTGACCAGGATTTTTATTTTCGAAATATTGCATCTGATAATAAGACTTTTCTAATTGCCGTAAAACATTACGTTTAACATTAGATTTTTTCTTACAATAGTGAATAGTAAAATTTTTAATTTGTTCTTTTAGATGATCCCATAGCTCTAAATACATATCAAATCCTTCTATCAATTCAGTCCAATATTTAGTAAATTGTTTAATGAAAGTTTTATCTTGTAATAAAGAATTGTTAAATTTCCAATATCCCTGCCCAAAATTAATTGTATCGGAATTTGAAACATTAATTTTTAAAAGAACTATATCATGATCACTATTACCAAAGGGAATATTTTGAATACTTGTAATATTTTTACATAAAACCTTAGATACATAGAATCTGTCTAACCTACACGCGACATTTGAAGAAGCCCAAGTAGTTTTAATTACATTAGGATATAAAAATCTAAAACAATCAATAAGTTGGAAATCGTTAATAATATTCTTTAAATTGTCGCTACCGACGCTACCGTAAATGGGGTTTCCCCCGATCTTATCTAGTTTTGTATTTAAAACACAATTAAAATCCCCCCCAATTATTAAATGCTTATTACATAATAGTAAAGGGTATAAATCGTCAAAAAACATAATTCTATCGTTTTCATTATTAGGAGCATAAATATTAACAATTCTGTAATGCATATCATTATAAGTAATATCTACATACACTAACCTACCATCCATATCTAAATGAAATTTATTAACTACAATATCAGGATTTAAAATTATTATTCCGACTCCTCTACTTCTGTTAGATCCAAAACTAAAATAACATTTATCTGTGTTAAATATAGACTTTATAGCTAAAACGTTATTTATATTATTAAAATGGGTTTCCTGGAGTAATACAATAGATATCTTTTCCTTTAAACATTGAGTAAATAATTCAGACTTCGACGGGTTATTTAATAGGCCGTTAATGTTTAGGGTCGCTAAAGTCAAGGACATTGTGAGTGGTATTTAAAAAGGACAGGTAGAAGAGCCGGTATTAATGGAACAAAAGAGTTTAGACACCTGGTCTGAGACAAATAAAAATCTCGTGAAATAGAACTCAAGTGAACTAAACATGAATAACAAAAAGTACACAGAGAATGAGAACAGAAACTTAAACAAAACAAAACAAAATAATAATGAACAGACACAAACAAAAAGAACAAAATAAACATAACTAAAACACAAATTATAATATAAGTAATTAAACAAAACCAGGAAAAGTTCCTTACGTAATTTTGGAGAGTCCAGGGACAGGCCGAGTCGTTTACCAGGGAATATACCGCCGCCATAGTCCATTAAGAGTTCGTTTCACAAATAAAGTTACTTACAACAGTTAAGTTTTCCTCTGTGCCCTGGAAGGCTCACAATCAGGGTCCGGGGGGGTCGGCCGTTTCGACCCCCTCTTGACAGTGGACCACTCATCCTCATCTGTGTCCGCGTCCATAAGTTCTGCCCAGGACTGCGTCTGAGGGGACACCACAGTGTCACCCCCTGGGGTCCCCAGCTGGGTACCACTCAATAATTCGTCTACTAGGGAGGAGTCGCCCGCGGACTCCCCCTCTGCAGGAGAACCACCCCGGTCCCCCTGGCCTGTCTGTGAGGGGTCAGCAGCCACTGACCCCCCCTGGGGACCGTCATGGTCCTCCGTCTGTCTAGGGGAGTCCACGGACTCCTCCTCCTGAGACGTACTAACGGTCTCTGTGTTTGGGGACTTGCCAACAGTCCCATCCCCCTGGGGCTTACCAACAGCCCCGGGGAGGTGCCATGGTCAGGGACACCCTGTTCCCCTCTGATGTTATGAGGCCTACCGACAGCCTCCTCGGACCTGCCAACAGAGAGAAGCGTAACTTCGGGGTTTGCTCTTGTTAAAACTTCCATAATGAGGGCACTCACCCCTCAAAGGGCCGACCTCCTCGCACTTGAAGCACACAGGAGGCCGACCGGGGATAACAAAGAGACATTATGGCTAAAGATGGATGAAATGTAAGGAATATACATCTGCTCCCCCTCCTTCATTCGGATCACTGCAGTCCTGATCCCCGTCATGATGCCGTTCTCTGTGACCCACTCTAGTTTCTCGATGTCGCCGTATTTGTCGATGCAGCTTCTGACTTCCTCCTGAGATACCCAGAGAGGAAGCCAGTGGATACGTACTTGTACAGAGACTCTGTCACATGCCTGCAGAAGAATGTTAGATTTCTCCACATTGATCTGCCTCCCGTCCAAAGAGGTAACGGTATCCTGGGACTCAAAAATCAGTGTCCCCGCGCTAATACTCGTATTCCGTCTCCTAGGAGAAATGTAAAAAGTCTGATCACGTATCAGAGGTCCCCCTGCTGCTCATCTTTATAGTGTGGGCCATAATGAGACTCTCTGACATATCTTCTACTTGCAACATTCTGGATACTACACTTTGATCTTAGCCAAAAGGCCGAGAAGCGATGCCCGTTTCGGCTTCGAAAAACTCTCTATACAATAAAAAATACACAATTCTTTAGTGTTTAAGTCTTGTTTCTTTCCCTCAATACTTCTTTATAAATCTCAATGAATGATAAAATCATTTTACATTGAAAGAATTATTTTACGGATATTTTAAAAATTTTATATTGACTTAAAAATGAAAATAATAAATGTTAACTTGTGTTAAATAATTTTTTTTAAAGTCTATGACAGCAAAACGTATGTAAATCGTTTCTAATGCAAAGGCTGCAATGCACTATGCAGGTGCGAGAAATTCTGAAACTCGGTCTTGAAAATTCAAGTTCAATCGAAATCCATATTTTTAGTTTTAGACATAGAATAACTTACATAACATTGAATTCAAATGATGACACAGGGGCAGTTTCAAAATCCCATGACCATTTCGCCCATTTTCTCCATTTCCCGTGATCCCCAACAGCTGCCAGGCCCCTGCTTATGCCCTGCCCTACCACACAACTTGCAGACCAACGCCTGTACATATCACAGAACAGCAAGATATAGGGACTCGACCTCCTTTCTTTCCAGCTACAATTCGTCCCCTGAACCCACCCCGCTTTTCGGAGGAAATCCCGGACGAGTGGTTTTAGGCCCTTAGTTTCGCATTTCTGATAGGTAGATTCCAAAATTTTTCCAGGCCGCCCTTTCGCCCCCAATGCACACGGAAAATTATCCCACCAATAAAAGCCACCACCACATGCACTCCAGCCCCGCCTGTCTCCAACTTTTCTCTTTTTGACCGGGACTTTCCTGCGAAACTAACAGCTTCGCTTTAAAACAGCCAGCAAGGCGTGCCACTTTGTTTCGCTCTTAAATTGGATATATCCATAAATTGAAACCCCCCCCCCCCTTCCATTTCCTTTTCAATCATTTATTACTTTAAAAAAAAAAAAAAAAAAAAAGCAAAATAAGAAAGACTAACACTTTATCTGACTTACTGCATTCTTTTCAGGCATTTGTTCCCTTTTCCCACTCTAGGATGCCGTCTACGGCCACATCACGTTGAAAGCACCGGTTCTCGTCCGATCACCGCAGTTAAGCAACGTCGAGCTTGGTTAGTCTACCGGATAGGGTGACCGCCTGGGAATCTCAAGTGTCGTAGTCTCTATTTTGGTTTTGGGTGAGTTTTTTTCTATTGAATTTTTTTTTTGAAATGTTTTTTTTTTATTTTCGTTTCTTTATTTTTTTTTCTTTTTTTTTCTTTCTTTTTTTTTTTTTTTTTTTTTTTTCTTTTTTTTTTTTTTTTTTTTTGTTTTGTTTGTGTGTGTGCGTTCTTTTTCTTTTCTTTTCTTTCTTTTTATTTTTTCCTCTCCTTTTGTAATTTCTGTCTGGAATGGAAATCTGCAAAA
>NW_026919328.1:0-15496 GCF_032062105.1 Saccostrea cuccullata
AAAGTTTATTAATCCACCGGAATAATTTAAGAAAAAAGTTTGCGTTTTCGTGAATGTTGGGAATAACCTCCGAGGTCAGAAATGTTGTTTGAAAGATAAAAACCAAGGGTTAACCAAGGCTTTTATATTCAAACAACTTTTTGAGACCGGGGTTTTATTCTGCATCATTCACGACAACAAAGACTTTATTTCTATTCTACCAAGTAGCAGTGAAACAAATTAGGTCACCATGCTGCAATAACGCTGTCCCATTTAGCACCAGAGTGTAAATTTGTTTGTTTACCGTGAATAGAATGCAGACGATTTGTGCTTTGCTAATTAAAATTACCCTTTTATTTATCATAAATATGTTTGTAGCTTATATATATTAAGCTTTTGAAATATACAATAACAAAATACGTTTCCTTTTCCACCACTTTATCACTAAAATCACGGAGTTTAAATATGGCGTAGGGAGGTCCATGATACAGCCACGCTTAGCTTTAGAAACCTACATTTATCAGCTACTTTCTGCAAAAAACAGTGTTTAAGTTGCGAAAGACGACGCATCGATGCGGTCTAAGTATGCATTTCATTCTTAAGTCAAATGTACATTTGAACTGCAGAGGTTTGATACGTGTTTCTGATCTGATAGTTTTTTGATGACGTTCTTTCGTGATTTATTGGAGAATAATGTCCGTGGCATTTCTTTGATCGCGGCAATTATCGTGGGAGAATTTTTGATAAATTATAAAAAGATACTCAACTTACGTTGAAACATCTTCAGGTAATGTAGATTCAAGTTTCTTCAATTCAGTACCCCCAGGGGTAGGATTGAGGCCACATTGGACAATGTAAGGTATACAAAGGAATATAAAGGATACATCGATAAAAAAAATCTATTCAATAACAGCAAGGCCTTGATTATTGTCATATTAATTTAGAAAGCAGAACAATCGCTGCATAAGAGTCAGACTTCCTTTAGGAGTCTGATGGTATACAAGTCGTGGACCTCAATTAACATAAACCCACATTTCAACCAAGCTAAAGACTACACCTTGTATTTCCTACAAATATACATCGACTATTACTACCAAACTTTTCAATTACAAATAAACTTTACATGGCTTGGATATCGAGTTTCTGAAACATAGCCCTTCATCGTGTTCCTGTTCTTCTTCGCCTTATAACTCTAGTCCCCCTGGACACGTTATTACAAGTGACGTAAATATAGTTAATAATGAGGACCTTAGATCACTTATTTTAAAAAGACCTAAATATAGGGAATTCCGATCCTTCAACTGGCTTCGTAATTTTATAAATATAGTGGATTCTGTTGAAGTTTAATCCAGGCGATGGGACAAATATGAAAAAGAAGACGTTGCCACTTTGTCAGAGTGGATTAAATGTATCAGATCTATGTTACAATCGCATATTAAAAGATTGAAGGGAATATGAAACCATCTTTCATTCTGTATACAATAATCAATAAGTGAAAAAAGAATTAGATAGATTACATGATCAGTACGTACTGGTACTGCTGAAAAGTAGGTAACAACATTGTCTTTGTTTGAAAGGCTTATCATATAATTGTATTTTAGGAGAACTTGGATTTAATTCCACAAGTGGTTATCCAACTTATACTCATAGTTTCCTTTCCAAGGAAGAATTTTTTTCAAAATCATGTGTCAGTATTGAATATTTTTAATAACACAAAGAATCTAGATGAATTTGAACAACCATATATATGTTGGATTCCGAAACTTCATAAGAATCATTGCAAAGAAAGATACATAGTGGGTTTCAGTAATGTTCAACCAAGCCTCTTAATTTACTCCTCACTAAGATAGAAGTGATGGAGAAACTTCAAGAGTACTGTGAAACAATATACTAGTATTAAAGAAGTGGTGTAAATCAGTTGTGGATACTTAAAAAATTCCAATGAACTTTAAGACAACTAGATTTTACCAAAATCAACTGCTTAAAACTTACGACATTTCAACTTCATACACAACCATTCACCACGATAAATTAAAGTCCAGGCTTTTTGATATTGACAGCTGCTTTTCCTATAAAAATGGAAGACTAAATTTACTTACTTTGTCATTGGTCATTTGCAAAATTATTATGTTAAAAAGCATTCTTATAGTACATACAAGTACTCTGAAGTTGACATCAAAACGATGCTTGAGTTTCTGATCGACAATAACTGTTGTTTTGGAGACCGGGACTTCCAACAATCTATTGGAATCCCCATGGCTACCAATTGCGCCCCGTTATTAGCAGATTTATTTTTGTATTCATATGAAGCAGAATATGTGCAAAATCTTATGCGTGAAAAGAAGAAAACACTTGCTGTGGCCTTCAACTCGACATTTAGATAGATCGACGACGTATTGTTAATTAACAATGGTAATTTCAATTCTTATGTAGATACTATATATCCTGGTGAGCTTGAGATAAAAGATACCACAGCTTTCTGATAAACGTGATGACTTTACATTTTCTCTATCGTCAACTTCCCTTACCTATGCAGCAATATACCTTCATCGCCTGCATACGGGGTTTATATATTTCAGTTTAAAACGGTCCTATCATGGTATTTCTTGACTCATTTAAAAGATATCGCCCCAAAAATACCGACCGAGTTTGTATGGAGTTTAGATACTTCACGTTACGGGCCCATAACGGAGTCCATAATGCGAATTTTTACGCACAAACGAAAGATATGATAGATAACACTATATAATCAAATATTTCAGAATAATCATAGTGTTCATATTATCTGAAAGCAATTGTTTTAATTTTATATAGTATTTGGATGGGATAATTTCTGCATTTTTCAAGGCAGCTTCAACGACAAAAACCTCATTTGGAAAAACTTCTGTCAATAAATATTTCTAAATTTACGATTGAATGTCAGTCCTTCATCGTAATTATTTACTGCATAAATATCACAGGGTGAAGCTCACCTCAATATCGCACAGGACATCGTTGAATTAGACGTAAGCATGATAAGGCAAGTGTGACTGGTCAACAGGGGATGCTTACTCCTCCATGGCACCTTATCCCATTTCTAGTGTTTTAGAGGAGAGTGATTGCTCTGCTCCTATTTTGTATTCTTTAATGGAGTTTTGAGTTTGAATACTGTTCGTTATCTTCATATTACAGTTAAAGTTTTTACTCGGTCCAAAATGATGAAATTTGACTGTATATACTAGTATTCTCCAGTCTCCATAATTTGGATACACTGAAATCATAACCATGAGGAATGCTTGCTTATCGATATGATTGATTCTGGCCCTGTAAGTCTTGAATTTTAATTTCCTGTATACATGTAGACCCATATAAAATTGAATACCTATTTTTACCCACTTTATCCCCAGGGGCCACTTTTTAAAAACAAAATTTGAATCTTCACAACATTGGGATAATAATTAATACGACTGTTGAACTGCTGTTTCTGAAAGAACAAAAAATCTTCTGTTCATCCATAGTCAATGTTTGAACAAATTAAAATCCAAACTATCTGGGATATCAAATGCATGCAAAATAACGTGAAAGCTTGTTGCATTCCTCATTATTATTTTAATTCCTATATACATGCATTCACATGTAAAACATTGATTTCCTACAATAGTCCCATGCATACCCCCAGGGATCATGATTTGAAAACACTGAAACTTGAATCGACTCAATATAATGAAACTTTGTATAAAAGATTTATCTTTTGTAGGCCAGTAGTTCTTGATAAGAATATTTCTTTCCGTGTCAAGTTTATATAAAAATTGGCCCATTAATTTGGAGAATGTATAAAATGTACATGATGTACGTACTATAAAGTTTATATAAGAACAGACAAAAGGGCAGATAGATGGACAAATAATCAGGGAAATTAACTTGAGACTGGTTCAAGTAATTTGAGACAGTTTTAAATAATGACAGACTAACCATTCAGTACGTTTAAGAAATGTAACAATGTAACCTAAAAATAAAGTGCATTTAAAATTGTCAAAAAGTCACAATGTAAACAAATCATGCCCCAAAAATTTTTCGTCCTTTTAAAGTTCTGAAGCACAGTGGTAAGATATGAGATTTTTTTTATGTCACATGTTGGCATCAAAAGTAAATAAAAATTCATCTTTTTACACTCTTTTAAATTACGTTATCCATCTACCCTTAATTTTAGCATTTCATTAATGCAAATATTAAACAAAATCTAAAATGAAAGCAGAATTCAGACTTTCCAAACCTAAATATAGGTAATGAAAAATTTAAGCAATTTCCGTCAGGAGAAATGGATTTTGGCAACACCCCATACAAGTAAGAAAAATGAAATCAGATATACTGGTGAAATTAATGTATTTAAAATTTATTCATGAGTGGATTGCTAAACATAAAATGTACATATAATAAACATATATGTATTCCAATTTCTATCAGTGAAAGAAGTATACAGCACTTGTCAGAATCTGCATTTATGGGACTGTGTAAAAAACTGGGAACTTCACACCAGTTGTCCATAAGGAGAGATGTCATGGAAGTTTTCAATATATTGAACAGTCATGTCAGAGCTGATGATATAGCAGTTTTCTCGAGTGGAAGTAGAAGTGAAGGATTCAGACTGAAAGAATCCGATGTAGATATGATGATATGGCCAAATAATCATCGGGTGATCTGGGACGTATCTCAGACCAGGTATTACCATGCACAAAGACGCGTGACAATTCTTTCAGACAATTCAGATAGCCCACCGGGGTACACTTTACTCTGGTTACCAGTACCTAGAGCATCAAATCATGTAGTGCGATCTACTTTCAAAATGAACGATAGATATTATATATCTAGTTCTTTATACAGAGAGAATGTGCGTTCTGTATTAATATCTAATTCTAATATACATGGACCATGTAGTCTAGGTGTTATAGAAGGTTTTGAATATGATTATGCCCACTGTTTTGCATCCGACTTTTGGCCCCCATCTGCCTCTTCATGGATTGAAAGATGTCACTTATGGCCAAAACGCCGTGTTGTTCATGACATCATTACTAGTGGGTGTCACTTTGTAGCTATAGGACACAGTTTAGGCAAACATTTACACCATGAGTGGAGGATATCATTCTTGAAAGCAGAACAAAAGCTCACCTACACAATGAACCATTGCCAATTTTTAACATACGGCTTGCTGAAACTGTTCTTAAATGAAGTAATTAACATTGAATTAAGTGAGGAAGAAAAATTACTGTGTTCCTATCACATGAAAACAGCTATTTTCTGGGTTCTGCAAGAAAATAAGATTCCACAATGGACTCCACAAAATCTTCTTGAGTGTTTCTGGGTCTGCTTTAAACTCATTCTGAAATGGGTCTATGAAGGAGTGTGTCCTAACTTTTTTATTCCAGAAAACAACATGTTTTTGACCAAAATCTATGGTGAACCACAAGTAATGTTATTCCTTCAACTGTTTACATTATATGAAAAGGGCATATCATGCCTGTTACTGAGTCCCTCCATCAGGCCCTATATCATTAATGCCCTTTATAATCCCCAATGTCCCATTCGTATAGACGAAAAATCTTTGATCGCTGAGGCTGAGAGTGATGCAGAACTATTTGAAGAGATAGATAAAAATGATCCACCACCAGATGATCTGGACTTTGACAGTTATAAGAGTATCTTGGACCAGATAGAAAAATTGATGGGTTTCCACCTATCAAAGTATCACATTGTCATGTTACAGAATTATACGTCAGTAATCCTTCAACGAACTGCATTCCTGATACACAATACGTATATGAGCTACAAGACCCATACTGAAGTTAGCAAAAACAAAGTGATATACATTCCTGATAAATTGTCCTGCCACATGCTGAAATTGGCAGCCAAGTTCGGTTGTATTTCTGACAGATTGTACCTTGCAATGTATTATTACCAAACATGCAGATACGAAGAAGCTTTATCTGTTATAAAAATAGCAAAAGACAAATTAGCACGGCCGTATCTGGTGTACATGTCTGAGGTTGATGCAGAAAAGTATACCGAGGCTGTAGGTGGAAGGTCATTATCTACAAAATTTAGACAGTCTTTGGCAAATGATATCAACTTATGCAACTATACAGTTTATATCAATGATTTAATAATAGAGCAACAGTCTATTTTACAGAACAGATGGGAAAAACTGTCAATCCCACCCCTCGTATTGTCCTTAATGCTAGAGGTCTTATGTTACAAACACCTTAATACTTCAAGTGACAAAGCGTTGAATGAACTACTGGCCCTAGTTCACTATGATCAAGGGAAACATATACCCATTATATTCAGAGACATATCATGGCAGATCTTGGGGATCTGTCAACAGACGACAGGAGACCTCAAGGCTGCTCTATTTTCTTACCAACAATCACTCAGACAACGTTCATTCCTCCACATGGAAACTGCTTCAATAATACGAATTTTAATATTGATTTACGAACATTTATTTCGCTACGTGTAGTTAAGAAGTATTCAGCATTCAAGTATCTTGACAGATTCTGGAGATCTGTCAATAGATTACAGGGAACCTCCAGACTGCTCCACACTCTGACTATAAATCACTAAGACAATGTCCGCTTCATAAATTACAAGCTGCAACATTGAAAAGAATACAGAATAAATATTGTAGATATTAATTGTCCATGTAACTTGAATGTGATATATTAAACTTGTTTTTCTGTTTATTTTAATGAATTTATATTTTTGTTTTTTAACATTGAATGATAGATATGTAATTTTATAAATAATCATGATAAAGAAGGTAGATTGTTGTGTAGATTTTGAAATGCCTTTATCGAGCCAACACTAGGCTACTGTCAAGAATAACAGTAATACTACCCAAAGCTGATGTTTGACTATGGGGTAAGGTCAATTCCTTTCACTGACCGAATAAAAAAAATAATTTCCGTATTTATGAAAACTTCAGATTTGGTTTATTTTATACTTGCAATTTAACAAAGAAATGAAGTATAAAAGAAAAGAACATAAAATGTAAGTAATTGAAGTACAATACATCTTAAACAATACTATCTTGTAAGGCTTTATATTCGAACAAAAACAAAATTCGATACGATATTTCTAATGTAAAGGAGAAAGTCCAAAAACTGTCCATTCTGTGAGAGAAGGAACTGTTCGAGGCCCCCGAGAATAGTTTTTTCTCTCACAGAATGGATAGTTTGAGGATTATCCTACTTAAAACATTTGCAGCAATATACCTACATCACCTGCATACCTATGAACAATTTCTAAAACGAGGTAAATTATTAACAAGCAAGTTGATGAAACAAGAATATCAACAGTCTCATTAAAAGTCATCATTTCGTAAATTCTATGGTCGATACAATATGACCTTGTCAGCAAATACAAATTATCATTGAGACAAATGCTGACTACCGTTTTTCATACTAATTGTTAGTCCATTATTTATACACTGAATTGAGAACGGATTTTCCGTTATTTTTCCGATCATGACAAGGAACACACGGCGGGTGTGCTCAGTAGGGATGCTCACTCCTCCATGGCACCTGATCCCTCCTCTGATTTTTCGGAGGTCCGAACAGTATTCAATATCAAAGTCCATAAAACAATACAAAATAAGAGCAGAACAAACACGGATCTTAAAACAGAGAGGATTAAATAATAATTATGTTTTAAAATGCGATATCCCATATATTGGTTTCTTAATAAGTCTATAAAAAAGTAATAATTCATTTAATGCATGAATTTTATAAAATCTAATTGTTTTATAAGCCATTTCGAAGTTCTTGTCTCAGTGTCATAACAAATTACACCCCTCATTCACGCTTTTAAAAATTTAATGACTGCGAAAACATGTCACATAAAGTTGTCTAGGTATTTTGTAATATTTATCTAAAATGTGCTCCTTACTTCTCCTTACTAATTATATCATTATTGATCAATTTTAATTCAAAACAATGAAAAATATAACCGTTGGTGATTAAGGGAAGGATATGGAGATAACAAACAGTTTTTAATCTCAAAGTCCATTAAAAATACAAAATAAGAGCAGAGCAAACACAGACCCCCGAAACATCAGAGGTGGGCTCAGGTGCCATGGAGGAGTGAGCATCCCCTGCCGACCGGTCACACCCGCCGGGTGCTCCTTGTCATGATCAGGAAATAACGGAAAAAATCCGTCGTCAATTCAGTGTATAAATAATGGACTAACAATCGGTATGAAAAACGTCAGTCAGCATTTGACTCAGTGATAAATTGTATTTGCTGACAAAGTTATTGTATCGACCATAGAACTTACGAAATGATTACTTTAAACGAGACTGCTGATATTCCTGTTTCATCATCTTGTTTGTCCATAATTTATCTTGTTTTAGAAATTGTTCATACGTAGAGCATGCTCTTGCGTATCGAATCAACAGAGATATATATACTCCGTATGCAGGTGATGAAGGTATATTTAAGAAATAAACAATAACGTTAAAAAGTTCTCTGGGAAATGAACTTTTAGTTGGTCACGTGATCAAATCCTGTGAAGCCCGAAGGGCTTCTCAGTAGATTTGATCACGTACCAACTAAAAGTTCATTTTCCAGTGAACTTTTTAACATCTTTGTTTATTACTTATATTTACATTTGAAACGAATACATATCGAGTTGAATTTTATTTATTACAAGAACGGGCTAACGTATTGCTATGTAGTGACGCGCAATAACCTAGAAGTTGCTTGGTCAAAATATCACATCGCTCTGTGATTCGGTCGCGCTATGACCTCTGATCCCCAAATAAAATTCACACAGAATTGAACGTATTTTCTCTTCAATAGGTTCATGTAAGAAAGATACTTGCAAATGTAAATATTGCTGCATAAGTAAGGGAATTTGACGATAGAAAAGTTAAAGTCATCACGTTTAACATAGAGCTTGGTTGTTAGTGTCTTTTTCAAGTAAAATATCCAAGCATGAAGCAGAAGTGTCGGACTCTGTGGTATCTTTTATCTCAAGCTCACCGGGATATATCGTATCGACATAGGAATGGAAATTATCATTATTAATTACGGAAGCCCATTTAGGACCTATCAAAAATATTTTTGAATTTGTTATAACGATTTTTAGAATTCGTTATAACGAAGTTAATTTGTTATAACAGATTTATTGAATTCGTTACAACGAAGTTAATTTGTTATAACAGATTTATTGAATTCGTTATAACGAATTTAATATGTTATAGCAGATTCATTGAATTCGTTATAACGAAGTTAATTTGTTATTACAGATTTGTTGAATTCGTTATAACGAATTTAATCTGTTATTACAGATTTTTTGAATTCGTTATAACGAATTTAATCTGTTATTACAGATTTATTGAATTCGTTATAACGAATTTAATCTGTTATTACAGATTTGTTGAATTCGTTATAACCAAATTCTTGAATTGGTTATCACGAATTCAACAATTCTGTAATAACTAATTAAATTCGTTATAACGAATTCAATAAATCTGTAATAACAAATTAAATTCGTTATAACGAATTCAATGAATCTGTAATAACAAATTAAATTCGTTATAACGAATTCAATGAATCTGTTATAACAAATAAAATTCGTTATAACGAATTCAATAAATCTGTTATAACAAATTAAATTCGTTATAACGAATTCAATAAATCTGTTATAAAAAATTAAATTCGTTATAACGAATTCTAAAACTCTGTTATAACAAATTAAATTCGTTACAATGAATTATAAAAATCGTTATAACGAATTCAAAAATATTTTTTGATAGGTCCTAAATGGGCTTCCGTAATTAATTGACAATACGTCGTTGATATATCTAAATGTCGAGTTGAAGGCCACAGCAAGTGTTTTCTTCTTTTCACGCACAAGATTTTGCATAAATTCTGCTTCATATGAATACAAGAATAAGTCTGCTAAGTGATAAATATTGCATTTTCAACCTAATCTGAACAGTTTTGATTTTTCAGCAAGTCTCAGGGCCAAAAAAGTCCATAAGTGGCTCTTGCCTCTTACAATAGATCCAAATTCATATCCGGTGATTTTATCAGGAAAAATTTTATGATACTTGGCTTGAGCTAAAAAAAATTACATTCTTAACCTTATATACCAGTTTATAGGCAAATTAAATTTAATAATAGAACCTGAATATATCTAAATATAGACAATTTGTCCAGTTATATGCATTAAACACCCAATAATTTCCATCATTTAACAGTCGTAAGATGACCTTGCTTGATTGTTCTAGTATACATGTATATTTAGAAAAGGAATCAGATTTGTTATTTAAATTCCACTACCAATTAATATTATAAATTCATCATTATTATTAGCATTATAAAAACACAGGCCACATCGCTCACATGAGTAGCTTTGGCTATGTTTATCTTCACCAGGTTCTCATCCTGTAACATCTATTTTGGCCCCGGGCCCATCGTAACCCCCTCCTCAGGAGTCATGATATTTAAACAGTTCAGATTTAAACTACCCAGGATGCTCCCACATAAGTTTCATCTTTTCTGGACCAATGGTTCTTGAGAAGATTTTTAAAGATTTTGCCTACATATTTCAATATAAAAGTTGAATTCCCTATTCTGGTCCCGCCCTACCACCGGGGGCATGATTTTAACAATTTAGAATGTAATTTGTGAGACACAAGTTTCAACTTTTCTGACTCAGTGGTTCTTGAGATTTTTAATGAATCTGTCCTATTTTTATCTTTTCTTGGTTCTTTCCCCTTTTAAGGGAACATGACCCTTTTTTAAACAAATAAAACTCCCCTTCACCCAAGGGTGATTGTACAAAGTTTGTTTAAAATTGACCCAGTGGTTCTTGAGAAGAAGAAAATGTGAAAAGTTTACAGATAGACGAACAGCTAGACGGACGGACGACGGACAACGGGTGATGGCAAATTAAGCTCATGCACTTGAGCTTTCAACTCAGTTGAGCTAAAAATAAAATCACAATTCATAATATTTTTGGGCATTTAAAATAAACACTGAAAATTTCCAGAAATAATTGTCGACAAAAATGGAAGCCATAGGCACTTCACACAGGTAAAAAAATGAATCAGATCAAATTAACTAGCAAACTAAGTTTTGATTTACAACCTAAAATGAATAATACCATTAAAAATTATTGTTGTTTCTATCAGTGAGAGAAGTTTAGGCCTATAGCACTTATCAGAGTATGTATTTAAAGAACTGTGTAATTTGTTCGGAACTCCACAACAGTTGGCCATGAGAAGAGATGTGCTTGATGTCTTGAATATGTTGTATAATCAGGATGGAGCAATAAACGATTTTCTTTTGAGTGGGAGTTATGGGGATGGATTCAGATATAAGGGATCTGATAAGGACATATTGATATGGCCAAAAAATCACCCAGTAATCTTGGACTCATTTCAGATCCAGTATTATAATAAACACAGACGTGTGCCAATTTTAACGGACAGTTCTAAAAGCCCGCCAGGGTACACTCTACTCAGTTTACCAATATCTAGAGCATCTGAATGTGTTTTGAAATCGTGTGTTTTAATGAATAACAGATATTATATACTAGTATCTAGTTCTAAATACAGAGATGCAATGGCTTCAGAATCAATGCCTAATTTTACTTTCCATCGACCATGTATTCATGGTGTTATAGATGAAATTTACCATATCGCCTACTGTTTTGCGTCTGATTTTTGGCCTCCATCTGCCTAGCTCCTCATGGATTGACAGATGTCACTCATAGCCAGAATCTAATGTTGTTCGTGATGTAGTCAGAAATGGATGTCACTTTGTAGCAATAGATAGTTTTCAGTAGACCCATATTAACAAGAGTTAGTTCCCGTTGGCCGCCATCTTGTGGGTCAACCAGGTAATTTTCCCTCTTTGTCCTACCAAATATAAGAGGGCGTAGCAGAAATATTTTGGGGAAAATTGTTATGGAATAAACATTATGAAATAAAGGAGGCTCTAACAAATGTATAACTGTCAGAAAAACAATGCTTTCTAGCCCACAATAGCCAGTATAAAAAGTTAAATTTGGTTGAATTATGAAGGAATATGAGCATGTTGACCCATAATATGGCGGCCGAAGGGTAATAACTCTTGTTATTTGGGTCTACTGAAAACTATCTATAGGACACAAATTAGGGAATAATGAAGATCATGAATGGAGGATTTCTTTCTCGCTGGCTGAACAAACTGAAAGACTCATCTATGCAATGAACTATTGCCAGTTTTTAACTTATGGCGTATTGAAAGTGTTTCTAACTGAAGTGATTAACCAATTAATACCAGAGGATGTCTTATTGTTTTCTTAATTATTACATGAAAACTGCCGTTTTCTGGGTACTTCAACAAAACCAAATGCTATAATGGTGTCCACAAAATCTCCTGGAGTGTTTCTGGGTGTGTTTTAAACATATACTTAAATGGGTTTATGAGGGAGTGTGTCCTAACTTTTTTATCCAGAAAATAACGTTTTAAGTAAGATTCACGGCCATTCACAGGAAATGATATTCCATAGACTGTCGACGTTCTATGAAAAGGGTATATCATGCCTGCTACTTAGTCCTTCAATAAGGTCCTTTGCGTTACCTGCACTTTTAAATCCCAGACTCTGTTTGTGAACAAGGTAAAAACATTGTAATTTCGGAGGGTAATTTTGATATAGAACTATTCAAAGAAATAAATAGCAATGATCCACTTTTGAAACTGAATCTCTCTACACGTACATCATGGCATTGTACCAGATAAAAAAGTAACACGTTTTCCCCTGTCAAAGTATCAGGTTGTCATGCTACAAAAATATACATCAACAATCCTTCAGCGAACTGCATTTCTAATATATAACATGCATACAGGTTACCATATTCACACAGCAAATAGCAAGAATAAAGAGATATACATTTCTGATAAAATGTCCTGCCACATGCTGAAATTGGCAGCCAAGTTCGGTTGTATTACTGACTAGCTGTACCTTGCCATGTATTATTACCAGACATGTCGTTACAGAGAAGCTTTATCTGTGATAGAAAGGACAAAAGTCAAATTAGCAAAGCCATATCTGATGTATCTACCCACGGTAGATACAGACAGCTATACAGACGCTGAAGGTGGATGGTCCTGGACTTAATAACTTGCACAGTCTGTTGCAGATAATATCAGACAAAGCAATATAATAGTATATATCAATGAGATAGTTACAGAGCAACAAACGGCTTTACAGAATGGACGAAATGGCTTAATAATTCCGCCCTTGGCTATTTCTCATATGCTAGAGGTCCTATGCTACAGACACATTGACCCTGTAAGAGCACAGGCGGTATTAAAAGATCTATTGGACGTAGTTCACTATGATCAGGGGATACATATACCGACATTACTCAGAGACATGCCATGGCAGATCCTAGGCATCTGTCAACAGAGCACAAAAGACATGAAGACTGCTTTATATTCCTATCGTTAATCCATACCACAGAATACAGGCGGCTTCACTGAAGAGAATACAGAAGATCATGGAGTAGATATCTTGCTAGATACCAAGATATTCGTCATACTTTTGTTTGTAAATATGTTGATATATTTTTGCCTTAATTATTTTTATCTAATGTTTTGGATATTATGGTGGTGCATTAACCTTGAATTTTGCAAATGTAATCAATATATGACTAGGAAAATAGACGTAGATTTTAAGTTGAATTTTGCCATGCCTTTTTCAGTCACAGTAGTCAAATCCTTTCACGAGTAAACTGAAAAATCATTCCTCAAAAGAGGAATACACCATACCATAGTCCCGTCTAAATATAGTTTGTGCTGAAGTGTTCACTTCATAAAAGAAAATATCGGACAGTCAGTTGACAGCAGGATTCTTAGGCCTCTATGACACCTGATCCAATCTGTGATATTTTAGAGGTCTGTGTTTGCCCTGCCTATACTTTATATAGTTTCAATGGACCCTGAGGTTGATTATTGTGTACTGCCTTCATATTTCACAGAGAGAAAGATTGTTTTCATAATACCTTTCATTAAATAATAAATGGGGAAATTTTTGAAAGAGCAAGATCACATTATTAATCAGTTTAAGGATATCTACAGATGCTGCAGAGGGAATGTGGATACTGCTGTGTATATATATCTGTAGAAAAATTAGATAATGAATATTATGCATTCATAGCCTATAAACCCTAGGCCTCGACAGCTAGCAAACGACATAGGCAAACCAAACGCCTTTAGCTTCAAGTGTATAAAATCAATTCATATTCAATTTCTGAACCAAAAGTATCTAAAACAAAGTTCTATTATTGAAAGGTGTGTAAAACAAAACATTTCTTCGGAAAAATTAATCTATGGTAAAAAAAAAATAGTAACATTCCCATTTCCTTGGAATTTTAATAGAAAGGGGAAAAGCCTTGAGCATTTATATTTTCTCAGAGACTTGTATGTCGAATCATTACACTGAGATGGTTTCATTTTAGACCCCTTTTTAGTGGTATGAACCTTGAATAAATGGATTTAAAAAAAATATCAATGTTGAGGCATAAAATTGTTTTCGAAGGTAAAGTATGCCCTTATGTCATCTTTCTGTTAAAAATGCATATTATGTCAAATCTCACCAAAGGTTTATCTCACCTGTTTTTGAAATGATATTCATTTTGGTTTAATTTGTTCTACTTCTTTATCATCTCCAAATTTTCTGTTATATTGTTTGATTGTTAGTGAGAATTCAAACCAATAAAGATCTTCGTAGCTGGCAAATAAAAAAATAAACATTATAAATGATAAATCAACATTTTCATTCTCAAAGACAAAAATATCAAAAGACTTTATTTCAATTCCCATCAGCAAATAAAAAATAATCTTTATAATAATACCTTTCCATGTACATATGTAAATCTGCATTGTTAAAATTGGATGCTGCAAGGAATTTACAAAGAAATATTTAAGTTACATGTACATTAATTCTTTAAAATGCAATAAAAAAGTCCCAAAATAAATCAGTTCACATTGCACTTTTTTAAATGCTCTGTTGATATTTCAGGAAACTATTTAGATATTACAGAATTTTTAAACAAATTGAATGAAACAATGTCATCAAAATACTTGATTTCAGATTTATACTGTGTACCAGATGATTTGGAAATTAATTTTGGCTTAAAATTTCATATAGCACCAATTTTTGGCCTTGGAAATTCAACAGCTCAAGTAATGTGTGCATTATTCTATACAACTGAGTGAACAATGCAATTGACAAAGATATGTAAATAGACAAAGTACATATTGCAATTATTGAGATATGTGAGTTACATATTAACACTTGAACCTTATTGGTGCAATAAAAATATCTTTTTAGGCCATAAAAAACAATCTCCAATAACAAATAAATTACAAATTTTGAAATCTGTATATAAATATCACATTGACAAGAGTAATGGTACAACTTTGTGGCATATCTGATAATAAACAAAAACAATAATCTGATAATAAGAAACAAAAACATTACTTA